>NC_133130.1:28232850-28536183 GCF_048418815.1 Hemitrygon akajei
CTATGTTTGTAATATGATTTATTTTCTGTTTGTGTGACCCATTTGCTCACAGATTTGCTGTGAAACATGTCAGTGGGGAAAAAAAATCACATTTTGAAAGAAATCCATTGATTGTATGATTCCCTAAAGACATAATATTAAATTCTCTTTTCTTGCAAATTTCTCCAACTTTATTTTTCTCAAGTCCCAGTGGTGAACAGGGACTTAAATCAATTTTCCTCACTCGTCCACACAAGTTCAGTACTGAAAAATGTCACCTAGTAGTTCTCAATGGCTTTGGGACTTACAAAATAGTGACTATTTGAACTAATGAGATGTTCCAAATGAAAAAACCCAATTACATTAAGGGCTTTTGAAGCAACATACTATGTCTGTTTGCCTTGAAATAATTTGCATTTGCTATGTATTTAATATTAGTTTCTCACAATAAATTAAAAACATAAACTACTAACCTGCATTGGGATAGCATAACACAAAGGCAGTTGTGCATTTTCCAATTGCTTCTATGAATGGTCTCATTTCCACAGCTCCCAAAGCACAATTTAATCCTATGCTGGGAGGAAAATAACTTATTATCATGTGGTAACTTATTCATAATCTCCTCAGAGAGTACAAACATCCTTAATTTCCGCAACACGCTCGATGAAATCTTCAGTTGTGAGAGGTAGTTCATAAATAAATGTCAATTTTGCATGACAGTCTGGAAGTTCCGAAATCTTGATTACAGATAATAAGAATTTGATGATCACTGATATTAATCAAGTCTGAGTGTTGTGCGGGGGGGGGGGGGGGGGGGGGGGAAGCTTCTTGAAGCATTTGCATCTCACGCAATAGGCAAAAGTTTGATTTTACATTTCAGTATACTACCTGAAGAGCTGTGTGGGATTCTTAAGAAATTGTTTATACTTGTACTTTAATATGACAGATTTTGTTGGAGAAACACTGATTCATACTTCTTTTGAAGCTAATTTCAAACTGATCATCTCAATTGAGTCAGTACTGATAGAAATAACGATCAACTTCTTCACGGTCAGTACAAGAAGATTATCCCCTGCATGAGAAAGTGGAAAATCCAGGCATACAAGATGTAAAGCAAATCTGAGCTGCTACTTATCTTCACAAATAGCCACAATCTTCAGTTATGCAGATGATTTTGAATTCATGGCTGCCCTTCTCGCTATGGTGGATTTATCCAAAACTGTCCATGTAGTAACTTGTCACTTGTGAACAGCTAAAATTCAACCTGTTAACAACTGCTAGTCACCAACCAGAAAGAAAATCAAGGAATCCCTTCTAATGACTGGGAAATTAATAAACTTCAAATGCTGAAATCTGTGAACGGCACAAGACTGAGAAAGGGCATTCAATGAAAATCACTTTAATTGTCATAAATTATGGGTGGTCAAGTGAAAATTGTTTATTTTTAGGCACATATTAATAGCCAAGGAAGATGATTATTTGTCCATAAATACAGTAAGTGCTTACTGTAGCATATTTGAAAAGCCACCAAACAAGTGTTTTGATCACAATGATACTAACAGCTGACTGTCAACTAATGTTCCTGTAGGTATGCAGGCAATCATTTTCATCTAAACCTTCACAATACTCCTTCAAGCCTTGCAGACAGACGATAAGGAGCTCAACAGATGCAAAACCACTTGCCAAAATTATCCAAGATAAAAAGTTGAAATTTTTAAAATCCTCAGAATTGGGTCATAAACAGATTTAACCAGGTATTAGTGTAGCATAATGCATTTTGTTACAGTATTGAGATGTTCCTACAAACCCTTAAACTGTGATCAAATAAAGTTATAAATAATGCTCCTGAATTATAGTAAAAATGCATATGTCAGATTCAATCAAGGAGCACAGGTTCTATAGTTGCTACATGTTCCATATAGTCTGACAGGTGCTTGGGATATATTACATGTGAAGTATGGGATGATCAGCACAAACTGCAAAAATAGATCCCTGACACCAAACATAGTCAAGAACACATTCCACCAAATAGCATTACAACAGAGTACTCTTGTTGGTGATACTTTTAACTTTTCTACTGACAGTCTTTCTGCACTGATTCTACCGCTATACTGAGCATTTTCAGCTTTTAAATTCAGAACTATGGACCAGTTGTTGCCAATTAGCTTAAGAATGCAACATCTCTTTCCTTATCTATTTCTCGCCTTTTGTAGTACTTCATCAGATGAGAAATACTTTAAGATATTGTAATCATGAAAGGTGCTGGTTTGATCCCAGTTTCTTTCTTTGGTTTTATTCAGTTACCTTACCAAAGTGGTTTTGCATGGGATACACTGACGACAAATGCTTCTGCTGTCTGACCAGAAAGAGTGCGCCCACTCTTATCCACTATTGTTCCAGAAATCTGTAGCAAATCAAAAACAAACTTTTCAAACAAGGTCGCTGACAGATGAACAGAAAGATGAACAAAGGAGTACTTTACACTTACTAGAATATGCCTGGGCTCATACTGCACAGCAAACAACTGTTGTATGGCAAACAAGGCAGCCTAGGAAAATGACAACTAACATTAGCAAAGCAAATTACCTTAAAACAGTGGATGTTAACATTGTTTTCCCAAGGATGTGATAACCTCCCCCCCCACCCCCGAATCTGAAATTAACAATAGGTTCCTCGACCATATACCTGGCAGGTTGTTTAGTCGTACTGACCATAATGTACCTAAGATCAACTAGAACTTAAGTCCCATTACAAGGAAAGCACTACAGTGCCTCTACTTTCTTAGAAATTTGTGAAGATTCGGCATGTCATCTAAAACTTTAATAAACTTCTACAGATGCTCAGTGGAGAGTATATTGACTGGTTGCATCATGGCCTGGTAGGGAATCACCAATGCCTCTGAATTGAGAAGCCTACAAAAAAAATGGATACAGCCCCATCCATCATGAGTAAAGCCCTCCCCACCACTGAGCACATCTACACTGAGTGCTGTCACAAGAAAGCAGCATCCATTGTCAAGGACCTCTACCCCCCAGGCCACTGTTGCCATCAGGAAGGAGGTACTGGAGCCTTAGGACTCACACCACCAGGTTCAGCACCAGGTATTACCCCCCAACCATCAGACTCTTAAACCAGAGCGGAAAATTTCACTCACCCATCACTGAGCTGTCCCCACAATCAATGGACTCACTTTCAAGGACGCTTCATCTCACGTCTCAATGCTTATTGCTTATTGTATTTCTCTCTATTTACTGTGAATGCCTGGAAGAAAGTGAATCTCAGGGTTGTTTATGGTGACACACAGTGGCATGCAAAAATTTGGGCACCCCTGGTCAAAATTTCTGTTACTGTGAATAGCTAAACAAGTAAAAAGATTACCTGATGTCCAAAGGGCATAAAGTTAAATATGACACATTTCTTTAATATTTTAAGCAAGATTACTTTTTTTATTTCCATCTTTTACAGTTTCAAAATAACAAAAAAGAAAAAGGGCCCAAAGCAAAAGTTTGGGCACCCTGCATGGTCAGTACTTAGTAACACCCCCTTTGGCAAGTATCACAGCTTGTAAATGCTTTCTGTAGCCAGCTAAGAGTCTTTCAATTCTTGCTTGGGGGATTTCCGCCCATTCTTCTAAATGCGGCCAAAAAGTTCTATTCAAAAAGTTCAAAGGAACATCTAAACAAGCCTGATGCATTCTGTAAACAAGTCCTGTGGACTGATGAAGTTAAAATAGAACCTTCTGGCTGCAATGAGCAAAGGTATGTTTGGAGAAAAAAGGGTGCAGAATTTCATGAAAAGAACATCTCTCCAACTGTTAAGCATGGGGGTGGATTGATCATGCTTTGGGCTTGTGTTGCAGCCAGTGGCACAGGGAACACTTCACTGGTAGAGGGAAGAATGAATTCAATTAAATACCAGCAAATTCTGGAAGCAAACATCACACCGTCTGTAAAAAAGCAGACAATGAAAGGAGGATGGCTTCTACAACAGGATAATGATCTTAAACACACCTCAAAATCCACAATGGACTACCTCAAGTGGTGCAAGGCGAAGGTTTTGCCATAGCCCTCACAGTCCCCTGACCTAAACATCATCGAAAATCTGTGGATAGATCTCAAAAGAACAGTGCATGGAAGACGGCCCAAGAATCTCACAGAACTAGAAGCCTTTTGCAAGGAAGAATGGGTGACAATCCCCCAAACAAGAATTGAAAGACTCTTAGCTGGCTACAGAAAGCGTTTACAAGCTGTGATACTTGCCAAAGGGAGTGTTACTAAGTACCGACTATGCAGGGTGCCCAAACTTTAGCTTCGGGCCCTTTTCCTTTTCGTTATTTTGAAACTGTAAAAGATGGAAATAAAAAAAGTAATCTTGCTTAAAATATTAAAGAAAAGTGTCATATTTAACTTTATGCCCTTTAGACATCAGGTCATCTTTTACTCGCTTAGCTATTCACAGTAACAGAAATTTTGACCGGGATGCCCAAACTTTTGCATGCCACTATATATGTACCTTGATAAAAAATATATTTTGAACTTGAACTTTGAGTGATTATCAGGCAGTGTTACAGCTAGGCAGTGGAGTGTCTGGAAGGAGCAATACTCCTGCACCATAGGAAAGCCCCAGAGCTATCACACCCCCCCACAGCTGCTTGGCCTGCCCTTGTGGGTTAAAGATGGGTCCTTTCCTCTTGAGTGTTAAGCTTGGGTGGCCTCCTCAACACACCAGTGAGCTACTAAGATGCAACCATGATCACCAGCATCTGCAGATTTTCTCTCGTTTGTGATTGGAGTTATCCAAACTCGTGCTATTAAGCTCCACAAGTAAAGCAGTTCTGCTTAGAAGTGCAAACCTGGGGTTTTGCAGTTACTGAAGGTTACAGATTTCTGGCAGGATTGTAACCATAAAGGACAGCAAGATTCCAGAAATGTAAGATGAAGTTAGTAAATACTTTAAGACTTAGTTTCAGCTTTGGCTGGGATTTGCTAATTCTTTTACCTTTGCGTTTGCTGTATCAAAGATGGTCTCCACTAGGAGAAGGTCAACCCCACCATCAAGTAAGCCTCTGGCCTG
Organism: Hemitrygon akajei; assembly: GCF_048418815.1. Taxonomy (NCBI): domain Eukaryota; kingdom Metazoa; phylum Chordata; class Chondrichthyes; order Myliobatiformes; family Dasyatidae; genus Hemitrygon; species Hemitrygon akajei. The sequence goes on from NC_133130.1 coordinate 28,237,903, forward strand.
TTCTTCATAAGCTTCAACTAACTCATCAAATGCTGTAAAATAGATTTATCGACACAGAGATATCATAGGACAAGAGTTAGACAACAAAATAAATGAGTTACCTCCCCCAGGATACAGTCTATTAGTCTTTCTTTAAAAGACTTGGGCTATAGGAGTCCAGATGGAGTTTTGCTAGGTGTGTGGTGGAAAAGACAGATAAATGGAGAGGATGTATAGAACATTTATGAATGACAGAGCAAGCCAAAGTGACTGAAGACCTTTCTCATGTTCTGCAGATTCCTGCAATCCTGATTTCAAAGTAGCAGTTTGTCTGAGCAACATCCGGTTTGCTTTGCACTATTTCTCTTTTGTTAACCAACTATAACTCACACAAGCTTAAAGCACTATTTGTCTGAGTACACGGGATTAGAAAAGCTCAATTCAGTGCATTTGTCTAACCAAGTCCAAAAACAAAATGCAAAATAATTCCTTGCCAAATATCTGCCTGATGTTCAAAAATTAAAATCAGACCCTGACTCTTGCATTCCATTCCATCTGCGATCCATGTCACAGTCTGCCTCCATCTTCCCCACAACTGTTTTTCCAGTGACATAACAGCTCCTAAAGGTTTTGTACGTTTAAGATCTTAAATACGCCAGTAAACACATCATTCCACCCCTCTAACCAATCACATAAACTCTGTAGCTATAATTCAAAGCAGGGTGGTCCAGATGAAGCCTGTATCTGTTCAACTCAGCACTATCCTTTCTACTTTGGAGTAAGGGGAATTATGAGGCTATCAGGCAGGAAATTGGAAGCTTAAATTGGGAACAGATGTTCACAGGGAAAAGAATGGAAGAAATGTGGCAAATGTTTAGGGGATATTTGTGTGGAGCTCTGCATAGGTACGTCCAATGAGACAGGGAAGTTATGGTAGGGTACAAGAACCCTGGTGTACAAAGGCTGTAATAAATCTAGTCAAGAAGAAAAGCTTACACAAGGTTCAGAGAGTTAGGTAATGTTAGGGATCTAGAAGATTACAACACTAACAGGAAGGAACCTAGAAAGGAAATTAGGAGAGCCAGAAGGGGCCATGAGAAGGCCTTGGCAGGCAGAATTAAGGAAGACCCCAAGGCATTCTACAAGTACGTGAAGAGCAAGAGGATAAGATGTGAAAAAATAGGACCTATCAAGTGTGACAGTGGGAAAAAGTGTATGGAACTGGAGGAAATAGCAGAGGCACTTAATGAATACTTTACTTCAGTATTCACTGTGGAAAAGGATCTTAGTGATTGTAATGCAGACTGAAAAGCTTGAGCATGTAAATATTAAGAAAGAGGATGTGCTGGAGCTTTTGGAAAGCATCAAGTTGGTTAAGTTGCCGGGACCGGATGAGATATACCCTAGGCTACTGTGGGAGGCGAGAGAGGAGATTGCTGAGCCTCTGGCGATGATCTTTGCATTATTAATGGGGACGGGAGAGGTTCCGGAGGATTGGAGGGTTGCGGATGTTGTTCCTTTATTCAAGAAAGCGAGTAGAGATAGCCCAGGAAATTATAGACTAGTGAGTCTTACTTCAGTGGTTGGTAAGTTGATGGAGAAGATCCTGAGAGGCAGGATTTATGAACATTTGGAGAGGTATAATATGATTAGGAATAGTCAGCATGGCTTTGTCAAAGGCAGGTCGTGCCTTATGAGCCCGATTGAATTTTTTGAGGATGTGACTAAACACATTGATGAAGAAAGAGCAGTAGATGTAGTGTATATGGATTTCAGCAAGGCATGTGATAAGGTACCCCATGCAAGGCTTATTGAGAAAGTAAGGAGGCATGGGATCCAAGGGGACATTGCTTTGTGGATCCAGAACTGGCTTGCCCACAGAAGGCAAAGAGTAGTTGTAGATGGGTCATATTCTGCATGGAGGTTGGTGACCAGTGGCGTGCCTCAGGGATCTGTTCTGGGACCCTTACTCTTTGTGATTTTTATAAATGACTTAGATGAGGAAGTGGTGGTAAGTGTTAGTCAATTTGCTGATGACACAAAGGTTGGAGGTGTTATGGATAGTGTGGAGGGCTGTCAAAGGTTACAGCGGGACATTGATAGGATGCAAAACTGGGCTGAGAAGTGGCACATGGAATTCAACCCAGATAAGTGTGATGTGGTTCCTTTTGGCAGGTCAAATATGATGGCAGAATATAGTATTAATGGGAAGACTCTTGGCAGTGTGGAGGATCAGAGGGATCTTGGGGTCCGAGTCCATAGGACACTCAAAGCAGCTGTGCAGGTTGGCTCTGTGGTTAAGAAGGCATATGGTGCATTGGCCTTCATCAATCGTGGAATTGAATTTAGGAGCCGAGAGGTAATGTTGCAGCTATATAGGACCCTGGTCAGACTCCACTTGGAGTACCTTGCTCAGTTCTGGTCGCCTCACTGGAGAAAGGATGTGGAAGCCATAGAAAGGGTGCAGAGGAGATTTACAAGGATGTTGCCTGGATTGGGGAGAATGTCTTATGAAAACAGGTTGAGTGAACTCGGCTTTTGCTCCTTGGAGCGACAAAGGATGAGAGGTAACCTGTTAGAGGTGTATAAGATGTTGAGAGGTTTTGATCGTGTGGATAGTCAGAGGCTTTTGCCCAGGGCTGAAATGGTTGACATAAGAGAACACAGGTTTAAGGTGCTGGGGAGTGGGTCAGAGGAGATGTCAGGGGTAATTTTTTTTTATATGCAGAGAATGGTGAGCGCGTGGAATGGGCTGCTGGCAACGGTGGTGGAGGCGGATACGATAGGGTCTTTTAAGAGACTTCTAGATAGATACATGGAGCTTAGAAAAATAGAGGGCTATGGGGAAGTCTAGTAATTTCTAAGGTAAGGACATGTTCGGCACAACTTTGTGGGCTGAAGGGCCTGTATTGTGCTGTAGGTTTTCTATGTTTCTATTATAAAACCATATGTGGTACAAACTACACCTTATAATAACACTGGGAAACGCTGAAGCCAAACAACACTGTTTAGCCGACACTACCAACCTACTCATAAATTTAGAGCACAGTATGTAAATTTCCCTCTTTATAGAGTACTGTGAAAAAGTCTTGGGCACATATACATAGCTAGAGTGCCTAAGACTTTTGCATAGTATGGTATATTATGCCTTTCCACTTACCAAATAACACTTAATACTACTGAGCTAATACAAAGCTATAGCAACACACACAAAATGCTGGAGGAACTCAGCAAGTCACTGAGACCTTCATAATGTTGACTGTTTATTATTTTCCATAGATGCTGCCTGTCTTGTTGAGTTCCTCCACAATTTTGTGTGTGTTGTTTTGGATTTCCAGCATTTGCAGTTTCTCGTGTATATAATAAAATGCGAAGTATTCTTACTTCTGTTTCCCAACCACCTTCCCATTTAAATCAATATATAGTACAATGCAAAATCTTAGACACTTTAGCTGTATACTAGTGCCTAAGACTTTTGTAAAATAGTGTATTTACAAAACAAATAAAATAAAAATCAACAGAATAGAAATCACTGGTAACTTGGATAACTACATCTTAACACAATCCTTGGTTTTAGAGACAAGTTCTAAACTCCCCAATGGGATGGACAATATCTTCTTACTTATGTTTCTGTAGTCTGGTCTCTCCACAGATGGTGATACTGACAGTGTCTTGTTGGTTGGTCCTATTGCCCCAGCCACAAATCTTCGGATACCTGTAACAAACAGCATAACAAATGAAAGCCAAAGTATCTAGGAAGACCGATAAATACTAAGTACTTCGACATAAACGCTTAGCACATTTTACGTTTTCAAGCCAAATTTAAATAAAAACATCAGTAGACAATTTGGTCCCTCTAACCTGATCTATCACTCAATGAGATTATCTTTAATGGAAAGTGGATGTCACTGGTAGGTCCAAAATCTATGGCTCCCGAAGAACTATCAAAAGGAAAGCTGTCCAGTTGAAGCACTGCTGCTCATTTTGTAAAGGTGCTCCCAGAGTGTCACTGGGTTAGGAGTCCAAGGATTTAGATTTCTGATGATGCACTCACATCTACACTGATAGAAGTACTTTAAGGGATTGGTCGTGGCCAGAATCTACTTCTACCTAAGCAAGGATCTGGACCCGCTGCAACTACCTATCGCCACAATCGGTCTACAGCAGATGCAATCTCATTAGCTCTCCACTCACCTGAACAATAGTAATATCTACATCAGGCTGCAGTTTATTGATTACAGATCAGCATTCAACATCACCATCCCTTCAGCACTAATCAACAAGCTCCAAAACCTGGGCCTCTGTAAACCTCTCTGCAACTGGATCCTTGACTTCCTCATCACAAGATACAATCAACCCTGGTGCACTTCAAGGATGTGTGCTTAGCCCACTGTTCCACTCTCTCTACTCATGACTACGTGGCTAGGCACAGCTCAAACAGCATCCATAAATTTGCCAATGACACAACTACTATTGACAAAATTTCAGATGGTGGCAAGGAGGTGTACAGGAGTGACACAGATAAGCTGGAGGAGTGGTGTCGCAACAACAACCTTGCACTCGATGTCAGTGAGACCGAGAAACTGATTATGGACTTCAGGAAGGGAAAGTTGAGGAAACGCACACCAGTCCTCATTGAGTGATCAACCATGGAAAGCGTCAACGGTTTTAAGTTCTTGGATGTCAACATATGAAAATATCCTAGTACTAACGTACTGACGCAATTACAAAGAAGGCATGACACCGGCTATACTTCATTAAGAGTTTGAGATTTGTTATGTTACCAAAAACTCTCACGATTTTTTAGAGATGTACTGTGAAGAGCATTCTAACTGGCTGCATCGCCATCTGGTATGGTGGGTCCACTGCTCAGGATCAGAAAAGGCTTCAGAAAATTGTAAAGTTAAGCAGCTCCATCATACACACTAGCCTCCCCAGCATTGAGGACACCCTCAAAAAGGCAACACACATGCCTGCTGCAGAAAGAGGTTGGGACTGATCAAATGCCTCCCTGATGGTATTGCATGATGGATAAGAATCTGCTTGTACTTCTCAGCATTGAGGATTCCATTAATTCTGACCAGATCATCAACTCCATTCGCAGAAATGCAGCCCCAAACCTGCAGGGAAACTTCACTGTGCTTCACTGTTGACTGCAGACACTCGTCCATATAATGCTCTCCAGTTCTTCAGATAAACTGCCTCCTGTTTGAGCCAAAGATTTCAAATTGTGACTCATTCCAGAGCACTTGCTGCCATGGCTCAGCACCCCAGTCCCTGTTTTTTTTTGGTGTAGGTAAATCCCTTGGCTTTGTTTCCACTTTGGAGGAATAACTTTTTGAAAGCAACTTTCTCATGAAGACAACTTCTGACAAGAATTCTCTGGACTGTAGAGGGCTGATACTGGGTTCTAGTGGTTTCTGTGAGTTCAGAGCTGATAGCAGTGTTCAACTTCTGATTTAGAAGGTATGTCAGCTTGTCATACCTCTCATCTGCAGTATTCAGTTTCCATGGCTGACCACTGTATTTAAGTCCACAGCCTTGCCCATTTCTTTGTGCTTCTTCAGAAGAGCTTGTTACAGTACAATTTGAATATAGAACATAGAAATTTACAGCACATTACAGGCCCTTCAGCCCACAATGTTGTGCCGACCATGTAACCTACTCTAGAGATTGCCTAGAATTTCCCTAGCGCAAAGCCCTCTATTTTTATAAGCTCCACGCACCTATCTAAGAGGCTCTTAAAAGACCCTGTTGTATTCGTTTCTAACACCGCCGCCAGCAGTGTATTCCACGCACCCACCACCTTCTGTGTAAAAAACTTACCCCTGACATCCCCTCAGTGCCTATTTCCAAGCACCTTAAAATTATGCCCCCTCATGTTAGCCATTTCAGCCCTAGGAAAAAGCCTCTGGTTATCCACATGATCAATACCACTCATCAGCTTATACACCTCTCTCAGGTCACCTCTCATCTTCCGTTGCTCCAAGAAGAAAAGGCCAAGTACACTCAACCTATTCTCATAAGGTACGCCCTCCAATCCAGGCAATCTCCTTGTAAATCTAACTCTGTACTCTCTCCACAGTATCCACATCCTAATCCACATCCACATCCAGCACTGAACACAATACTCCAAGTGGGGTCTGACCCAGGTCTTATTTAGCAGTAACATTACCTCACGGCTCCTGAAATCAATCCCATGGTTGATGAATGTTAACACACCCTCTACAGCTTCTTAACAACTGTCAGCCTGTGCAGCAGCTTTGAGTGTCCTGTCAACCTCTCAGATCCTCCACACTTGCAAGATTCTTACCATTTATATTATATTCTGTCTTCAAGTTGGACCTACCACAATGAACCACTTCACACATCAATGTCCCACTGGCAACTCTCCAGAACGCCCCCAACCTTTGTGTCATCAGCAAACTTACTAAGCCACCCTTCTACTTCCTCATCCAGGTCATCTATAAAAATCACAAAGAGGAGGGGTCCCAGAACAGATCGCTGTGGAACACCACTTGTCACCGACCTCCATGCAGAATATGAACCATTTACAAGCACCCTATGACTTCTTTGGGCAAACCAGTTCTGGATCCACAAAGCAAGGTCTCCTTGGATCCCATGCCTCCTTACTTTCTGAAGGAGCCTTACATGGGGAACCTTATCAAATGCCTTACTGCCTAGAAACACTTGTTTGGCACAAAATTTCTGATTGGAAGAGACCTTGCTGATGCAGGATGACCACCTTGTGTCTTGTTGCTATGCTCACTCTTACCATGGTGTAATAATTGATGATATGAAGGTTAAGATGTCAAATCTGCCACATCTTCACCTTTTAGTTTGGTTGTCCTTTGCCCAGTTTGATTCCTTCTACACCCACCTCTGTTGCAGTTAATCAATTTTGTTCATTCAACTCATATCATTGACCATTAGCGTCCTGTTTGTTATGCCAGCCCAAGTAATCCAAGTGGTATATAGCATTATAACTCTTCCCATTCTTCTGTATCCAGTTTTAAACCATACAACCTTTTCCTCCGCCACACCATATGTTCCCTCGATAATGCTGAAGCAGAACTGAACTATTCAATTTAACCATCTATTATCCTCATAAATGTCACCTTCTCCCTACTTCTTGGATAAAATTGTCTCTGAATTTCCAGGTTCTGTGGTTATTGGCCAATATTGATAACAACTTATTTTGACAACACAAAGATAATGATAACCTGTTTGTGCTCCCACATCATCAGCCACCTTCCTGGCCAGCTCTGCTGCAGTTCTGTTTAGTCGATAAACCTGGGATGAAGAAAATCAACACATGTTCAACAGGAAGAACCTGCAGGTCATTACCACAATAAGATAACAGAGCATTCAATCACACAGTCCTTTCTCACATTTCATCAATTGATTTAAGTACAGCTACAGAGATTGCGATTCAGGAAAAAGTAATAAACTCTGAGGTTCCACAATTCATGTTTTTGGTAGAAGGAACATTAGACAGGGTGGTGGTCAATTTCTGTGTTCACCAATCCACCCAATTAAGTAGAGAGGTAAACACAAAGTACACTACAGATGTTGTGGTCAAAGCAACACGTACAACATGCTGGAGGAACTCAGCAGGTCGGGCAGCATCCGTGGAAACGAGCAGTCAACGTTTTGGGCCAATACTCTTCGATGAACAGAAGTCTCCAACTTCTGGTAATTCCCTCCCTCTCCCTCCCGTCATCCCAGTTTCACTCTGCCTCCTCTTCCAGCTGCCTACCTCTCTCATGATTCTGCCTCCTTCCACTACACAGTGCTTTCCCTTACATTCCTTCTTCACCTTTCCTGCCTATCTCCTCCCTGCTTCCCCTCCCCCACCCCTTGATCCTTCCTCTGATTGGTTTTTCACCTGGGACCTACCAGCCTTCTCCTTCCCACCCTCCCCCCACCTTCTTCACAGGGCCCCTGCCCGCTCCCTCTTCAGTCCTGACAAAGGGTCTTGGCCCGAAATGTTGACTGCTCGTTTCCATGGATGCTGCCCGACCTGCTGAGTTTCTCCAGTGTGTTTTAAGTAGAGAGGTGAAGACCTGATTTCACATCCCTTCCAAAATGCAGAACTCCACCTTACTGACACTGAGGGGTCTGAGAATGCAATGCTGTGTAGTGAGCTCAAGTTCAAGTTTAATTGTCATTCAACCACACACAATGAATACAGCCAAACAAAACAGCATTCCTCTGAAGCCCAGTTGTAAAACAGAGCCAGCAGTCACACACAGCACATATAAAAACATTCATTAACAAAAATAAATTGAAAAGTAATAATGTAACCCAGGTCCCTGAATGTCACGGCCTGTAGATTGATGGTGCATGGATGTTGCCCTGGAGGCATATTTCTGCACCAGTTTTTATAATAATCATGGATGAGGTGTTGCTGCCTATTCTTAGGCTACATCCACACTACGCCGGTTAGATCCATAACTGAAGCTTTTTCTCTTCGCTTTTACCCTCCGTCCACACTAAAACAGCGTTTTCGTCCCCCAAAAACGGTGCTTTTCAGAAATGCTTTCCAGGGTGGTTTTTGAAAACGCTGCTTGGGCAGATCAGTGTGGACAGCGTAACCGGAGACTTCTGAAAACGCTATCAGACGGCAGAGCGCCATTTCATTGTTTTCTTGAACGCAACCTAACAATTTCAGAACAGACGGCAAAGAGACTGAAGCCAGAAGAGTTAGAAATGTACTCACCAAATACTTTGACCCATAACTTACTGAATAAATAAGTATACTGTACTCACTTTGCCCTGTTTTCTGTCCTTGCTCGTATGAAGGTGGTTTACCTATTTATGCAAGTACCCCTCTGACAATAGATGTCTAACAGACTAATGTAACATTGTATGGAAATACAAGATAACACTGACAGACATGTTTTATACATTTAACAAGGTGCTTTATTAATGCAACAGTTAGTCAGTTTTTCAATGTTCATCGTATTGGAGTATAAAAGTTGCACTGTTTGCTGTGTAACCAAAACTATGTAGTCAGCTTTGAGTTTGCTATTTGCTATGCATGTATCCAATTTAGTAGGAGAATGAAATCTTAAGAATGTAGAAGATAATGGTATGTTAATGAGAGGTAGCTAAGAGATGTAGATTAAAAACATGATTAAGTCAATGGGTAGAAACAATAGTGGCGGATGTACTTGTGATACGCAACTGTAGACCGATTGGATGTGCTAATGCAACTAAACCAGGAGATTGCTATAAAAAATGCTATGTACAAGGATCGGTGGGCAATCAGCGACTAGCTCAATGACGTCTCAGCTTTGATTTGCAAATTAAAGTTTAATACTTCTTGAAGAATCTTCTGTGTCTCCTGGTCGTTTGTGAGGCACGAGAAACCACGACAATCGTCAGCCGGGTCAATCTGTCTGTGAACGCCGTCAGTTGCCGCCGTACGCTCCAGTATTTGTTTTTTTTAGTTTTAAGTTCTCCTGCGCGAGAGCCAACAGCTGTCCGTCGTTTTAAGTTTTTCTAGTCAGTAACTACACAAACGCGCACTTTTACGGCGAGATTCGACACCAAACATGTCGCTTGTTTTCAGTAGATGTGTCCTGCGCATGTGCAGAAGGAGGACATTCACTGAAATCTCCTTTTCAGTGTGGATAGAGATATTTTCAAAAATGCATAGTGTGGACGCCTATTGTTTTTACTCGAAACTGGTGTTTTCAAAATTATCTGGTCTAATGTGGATGTAGCCTTACTGACTGTAGTCTGATGACCAGGATGTTGAGGATCTAATAGCAGAGGGAGACATTAACTCCCAGGGTCTGGAGTATGATGATGAGTTTGAATGTAATTATAGTATTGAAGGTGGAGCTGCATTCAATTACTTGAGAACTAGGAGCAAATGACAGTCACTAATCCCAGTGTAAAAACATCTTTCCAAATGAATAAACCAACCAACTGGAACACTTTCTAAGCACCACCCACTCAAGAAGATCATGACAACAGTCTCCAGGCTTGTGGTGAACTTTCAGCCAGCCACTGCTACACTGGATAATGTCAACTGCAGCATTTGATCCTGTATTCCTTCATGCAGATTGAGATTAACTTAACTTCATCGAGCTGTAACCTTAATGTGGCGATAACATGACATCTGTAGTAAACTGGATGTGCATAGGTATTTACTGAAGGCCACACTGACTATGAATGCGAAATCCTGTATCACGAAATATACAATCCCTTTCAAACTACAGATGCTACTGAACTCACTGAGTTCCTCCAGCAGATTGTTGCTCCAGATCCCAGCAAATACAGACTTGTGTCTACAATAAATATTTACTGTTTTCCTATGCAAGTAAATATTGGGCATTAAGCAAGGACACAGAACAAGAAAAGGCCCTGTAGCCCATAATGTTATGGCATAAAAATTAAACTGGAAATCAAATGCCAAATGCTTACAGTGTCCATATTCTTTCATCTGTACATTCATGTGCCGATCTAAAAGCCTCTTTAATGCCTCAATTATATTTGCCCTCACCACTACCGTGGCAGCACATCAACCACTTTCTGTGTGAAAAAAATTTGCCCTGCCCAGCTCCTTTGAACTTATCCATACGTACCTTAAATACATCTCCCTGATATTAGATTTTTCAACTCTGGGGAAGGAATCTAGGGAAGGCTGTCTACCCTGGCTATGGCTCTCAATCTTAGAACCTTTATCATATTTCCCCTCAGCCTCTACTTCTCCAGAGAAAACATCCCAAATATGACCAACCTCTGCATGTCCACTAAACCAGGAAGTATCCTGGTAAACCTCTTCTGCACCCTCTCCAGAGTCTCAACAGCCTTTCTTTATTAGGGTGACCAGAATTGAATGCAATACAGTCTAACTAGAATTTTACAAAGCTGCAACATAACTTCCTGACTCTTGACCTCGACTAATAAAAGCAAAGCATGCCTATGTGCCTTCTGCATTACGCATTCTTGTGTAGCCACTTTCAAGGAGTTATGGGCTTGGACTACAAGATCCATTTGCACATCAACATTGTTAAAGGTCTCGCCATTAACAGTGTTCTGTCAATTTACATCGATCTCCTAAAGTACGCCACTTCACATTTAGCCGCGTTAAACTCCATTTGCCATTTCTCTACCCATATTTGCAAACGATCTACAGTACTGTGCAAAAGTCTTAGGCACATGTAAAAAAACCTGTCAAGCCAAACACTTCTGCACAGTATTTTTTGCTAGTCCTCTACATGATCCACAACACCACAAACCTTCGTATCATCCCCATCCTCTTGCTCGTGATATATCAGAATCAGGTTTATTATCACCGGCATGTGTTGTGAAAATTGTTAACTTAGCAGCAGTAGTTCAATGCAATACATAATATAGAAGAAAAAAACAAAATAAAATATTAATAAATCAATTATAATACACATATATTGAATAGATTAAAAAGTGCAATAAATAGAATATATATTAAAAAAGTGAGGTAGTGGCCAAGGGTTCAATGTCCATTTATGAATCAGATGGCAGAGGGAAAGAAGCTGTTCCTGAATTGCTGAGTGTGTGCCTTCAGGCTTCTGTACCTCCTACCTGATGGTAACAGCGAGAAAAGGCCATGCCCTGGGTGTTGGAGGTCCTTAATAATGGATACTGCCTTTCTGAGACACCGCTCCTTGAAGATGTCCTGGGTACTTTGTAGGCTAGTACCCAAGATGGAGCTGACTAAATTTATAACCTCTGCAGCTTCTTTCGGTCCTGTGCAGTATCTCCCACCCCCTCATACCAGACAGTGATGCAGCCTGTCAGAATGCTCTCCACGGTACATCTATCGAAGTTTTTGAGTATATTTGTTGACATACCAAATCACTTCAAACTCCCAATGAAGTATAGTCACTGTCTTGCCTTCTTTATAACTGCATCGATATGTTGGGAATGCTTTGGGGTTTTCTTTAATCCTACTTCATGGCCCATCCTGGTTTATCCTGGTGTTCTCTTCTGGCTTCGTTAGAACCCTCAAGAGCTCTTCTTGATTTTAGCTTCCTAAACTGGATATATGTTTCCTTCTCCTGCTTGACTAAATTCACCACCAGCTCTCTCAACATCCTTCTCCTTCCTTCTTACTGGGGGATACCTGCCCTATACTCTGTGCAGTTGGCCTTTAAACACCTTTCATATGTCTGATGTGGATTTGCCAAAACACAGCAGTTCCCAAATAATTTATATTCAGTGATTTTATTTCCCGCTTTCCTGTCAACATGGATCAGAGGATTTGCCAGACTTATTGGTGCTGTGTATGACTGTTGGTACTGTGTGTTGCACCTCGGCTCCAGAGTAACATTTGGCTGTATTTATGTACGGTTGAATGGCAATTAAAGCTGAACTATGAACTAAAACAGATCAGGGCACATTAGCCAGCAGAGAAGGAGTTGATGCTTCCAATCAAAAGGACCTTTTGTTAGAACTTAAAAACCGAGACAGTGGTTTGTGAAGCTGCAGGGAGGGCGGGGGATGTGTCTGATCTGCTAATTGTGGGAATTAGCTGGAAACAGTTTATCTCTCAATGAGTGTGAGAACAGAAACAAACAAATATAGGCTACATCCACACTAGACCGGGTAATTTTGAAAACACCAGTTTTGCGTAAAAACGATAGGTATCCACATTATGCGTTTAAAAAAATATCTCTGTCCACATAAAAACGGAGATTTTGGCGAATCTCCTCCTACTGAGCATTCGCAGGACACATCTACCGAAAACAAGCGACGTGTTTGGTGTCGAATCTCATCGTGAAAGACTTGGTGCGTGTTTGTTCAGTTACAAACTAGAAAAACTTAAACGACGGGCAGCTGTTGGCTCTCGCGCAGAAGGATTTAAAAGTAACAAAAAACAAATACTGGAGCGTCCGGAGCAACCGACAGGGAGTCATGGTCAGCTTGACCTGGCTGACGACCAACATTGAAAAACTGACTAACACTGTTGCATTAATAAAGCACCTTGTTAAATGTGTAAGACATGTCTGCATCAGTATTATCTTGTATTTCCATACAATGTTACATTAGGCTGTTACACATCTATTGTCAGAGAAGTACTTGCATAAATAGGTAAACCACCTTCACACAAGCATCGACAGAAAACAGGGCAAAGTGAGTATATTTATTTATTCAGTAAGTTATGGGTCAAAGTATTTGGTGAGTACATTTCTAACTCCTCTGGCTTCAGTCTCGTTGCCGTCTGTTCTGAAATTGTTAGGTTGCGTTCAAGAAAACAATGAAATGGCGCGCTTCTGTCTGACAGTGTTTTCAAAAATACACACCCTGGAAAGCGTTTCTGAAAAGCTCCAGTTTCGGAGGACGAAAACGCCGTTTTAGTGTGGACGGAGGGTAAAAATGAAGAGAAAAAGCTTCGGTTACAGATTTATCTGGTGTAGTGTGCACGTAGCCATAGAAAAAGGGTAGGTCAGGCATGGCCTTCACTCCCAGAGGCAGGAATTAAAATTAAGAAGAATTATGCTCTTAATGTGAAACTCTAACCACCATCAGCTGAACTTCACTCACATGCCTACAGAAATTAGTTTATTTAATTACACAAATTACATGCAAGGCCAATGTTCTTGCTAATTTATACAAACGGTACAAGTTTATTAATAGCAATCGTAATTTTTAAAACTCCTGCACCACCAATTTGTGATAGCCACACTACACAAAAAGAGGACTAGTCTACAATCAAACAATAATAAGTAGCTATATTTCATTAGCATTATGTCATCAAAGACTTGCAGATTGTTACAAATGAGAGCATTCTGATTGGTTGCATCAACTGCCTGGTATGGATTGAAAGAGGCTGTAGACGGTTGTAAACTCGGCCAGTTTAATCACAGACACAAGCCTCTGCACAATCAAGGACATCTTCAAAAGGTGGTGTCTGAAGAAGGCTTCATTCATCATTAAGGATCCTCACCACCCAGGACATGCCCTCCTCTCATTACTACCATCAGGGAAGTACCAAAAGAGCCCGAATACCAACACTCAACATTTTAGGAAAAAGCTCCTTCCCCTCTGCCGTCAGATTTCTGAACACTACCTCACCATTCCTCTTTCTCACACAACTCAGAAATCAAAGCCTGATGGTTGAAGTCCTAGGTTGGTGTGTCCTGAAGTCACAGGATGTCTGTGTCTCTGAGCCGGGCTGGAGGCCTGGAAGTGGCCTGTCCAGGGTTAGAGGCCTGTCTGTGTGTGAGTGGAGTGGGAGGCAGGGAAGGAACTTATCTGGCTGTTGTTTTGTTTGGTTGCTGTTATCGTGCCATTGCTGTTCTGCTGAACATAATGGCTATGCTTTGCTGGTGGCACTTACAGGCTTCCCCCAACATATCCTTAGGTTGTGTTGGTTGTTGGAGCAAATGGCGCATTTCACTGAATGTTCTGATGTGCATGTGATAAGTAAATAAATTTGACGTAAAGAAGGTTGAAAAGAGAACAGAGTATTTTGTTGGGACTAGAGGACCTGAGTTATAAGTAAAGATTGAATGTAGAAGACTGAGGGGAGATTTGATAGAGGTATATAAAATTATGAGTACAGATAGGGCAAATGCAAGTGGGCTTTTACCACTGAGGTTGGGTGGGACTAGAGGTCATATGTTAAGAGTGAACGGTGAAAAATTTAAGGGGAACATGAAGGGAAACTTCTTTACTCAGAGGGTCATAAGAATGTGGAACAAGTTACCAGCACATGGTGCATGTGAGCTCAAATTCAACATTTAAGAGAAGTTTGGATAGATACATGGATGGTAGGGGTACGGAGGGCTATGGTCCTGGTGCAGGTCAATAGGAGTAGGCAGCTTAAGTAGTTTGGCACGAGATCGGCCAAATAGCCTGTTTCTGTGCTTTACTTCACCTTGACACTGTTATTGTAATTTACAGCAAACTTGCATGCATTGTTCTATTGCTACAAAACAACAAGTTTCGTGATGTATGCCAATGATGATAAACCTAATTCTAATTCCGATGTGTTTTGGATGCATGGCAGAAGAATTGTTGAGCAGGTTGAGAATGGCCTTTGCTATCCACACTCCAGCCCCCTTCTCCTGTTACCTCTCCAGGACAGCTAAAGTTAATCACAAGAACATCTCTGAAGCAGGGACAAAAAAGCATCTTGAATAAAAAAAATGATATTCTCTTCTCATACTTTTTCTCAATGACATCCATTTCCAGGTAGCAGAACAATTTCTTACCAAATGCTCCAATCCATAGTCAGCTTGTGCAACTCTCGTACTACTGAAGGTGTTTGTCTCCACGATGTCTGCTCCAGCCAGCAAATACTCCTAAATTAAAAACACAACCTTGCTCAGAAAAAGAAATAAAATCTTTATCATCCAGGAAGGAGTGATGTTATACTTCTTAAGTCAACTTTTGGGAAATTACTTTTTTAAATTCAGTTTTGCGCTACACTGGCCACCATGTTTTCTTCAGGGAACTTGCTTTTATAAATCTCATTTTCAATCATTCTTATTATACTACCTACCCTTCAATGGCAGAGCTCACATAAAAAGGCCATACCCAACCACTTGACAGCCACCTTCCTGAGCCAATGAAATCCTTTCAGTGAAAGAGTGGAAGTTCTTTCTATTGATATACAACACAGGAACTTTAATCTAAGATGAAGGTTTTTGCCATACCTCATGAATTCTGCAGATAATGTCTGCTTGTGTTATACTGAAAAGGTCATTATTCCCTCTTAATGGCCTAGGATTGATATACAACATTGATATAGGCCCATGGAGCCACATTGCCCAACAATCCCTCACTTTAATCCTCACCTAATCAGGGGACAATTTACAATGAATAATTAACCTACCAAGCAGTATGTCTTTGGAATGTGGGAGGAAACCCACATAGTACGTACAAAATCCTTGCAGGTACTGGCAGCAATTGAACCCGGGTCACTTGCACTGTAAAGCGTTGTGCTAACCACTATGATACCGTGCCGCCCAAAGTTCAAGGATAATTACCCAAGAACAAAAAGTGTTAAAATTTGAATTCAGATATTTTGCAGTTTGGAGGGGAATTTGCATATGATGTTCTCATTCAGCTGCCCCACTCATATCTAGATTGTGGAAAGCAAAAGTCTGAAATAGTGTTGAAAATGACATGTTGAGTTGCTGCAGTACACTTTATGCACACGAGCATGTACCTGATGCAGTACATTAATTTTTCAAGTATTTAAGAACACTGTCAAACACAGACTTTAATCACTATCTGCTTCATTTACTCCAGTGCCCTTGTGGCCATTGGGTCTCACGTCCTTCCTGAGAACTTGAATCAATCTTTCCCTCACTCCATTTCTATCGTTCCTAATGACAGTCTATATTCCAAAAATGGTGATGGAGCAGAGATCGGCAAAGTGAAGACAGAATTGATGTTGGATAGGCAAATAGAGGAAAGGTGAATAATATGAAAGCAAAAAGGTGTGGCATTCTTCAAATGTGGGAAAAACACTAAAGATAATGACCCTGGCCTACATTCTCCACCTTTTGGCCTGATTTTCAGTGCGACTTCCCCTTAATTGCTTTCCAGGCAAAATATTCAGGACTCCAGACTGTTTCTCTGCTCATATCTGCACAAAACATGCCAAACCACATGAACTGTAAAACTCAGATCCTGCTCTCTAAGAGTGGCAAACCTTTTTTTTCCCTTTTAGGGAAAGCAATCAGGACTGAACAGCAGCCACACAAATGAAGTAGAGAATGTTCACGATTTTCTTTCCCAGAAAGATCGTCAATGGTTTTTAACTAATCAAAGTAAGTCTGTCATTTACAATTTCTGTAACTTTAATCTAAGGTGAAGGTTTTTGCCATACCTCATGAATTCTGCAGATAATGTCTGCTTGTGTTATACTGAGAAGGTCATTATTCCCTCTTAACGGCCTAGGATGATCTTTGAATTCCTCACCACGATAATCATCTTCATCAAGTTTACATTGCTGAATCATGGTACCCATTCCTCCATCCAGCACCATGATACGCTTTTGCAGAATTCTTTTAAATTCATCTTGAGTGCAGTTCCTTAATTCTGGAATTGAGATGATTTCTTTTTAAAATCAAGTGCAAGTTACAACACACATTTTAAAAATATGAGGGGTGATTAATAAGTTTGTGGCCCAAGGTAGGAGTCATTTTTTTGGGTCTGGGAACGCTCAAAAATTTTTCCCATATAAAATAATGGTGATTGCTCTTTCGCCTTACGACATTTCGGCTTACAAACGGTTTCACAGAAACGCTCTACCTTCGGATAGCAGGGGGAAACCTGTACAAACATTCCTCAGCACTAAAGAATCTTTACAGTTAAAACATAAATATTTGGATTTTCATCAGAAATTCATTTTTGCTTCAGCAATACATCCTCGTGATTATTCCATCAACAGATTTTTAGTGATACTTTTATCAGATAAAAACAAAAGACAAAGATCAGCTTTATAAAGATTATAAAGAATAGATGATGAAATGCACAGATTAAGATTACAGCACACAATTGCAGTAAAAGAACGTACTCTTGTGTAATAGAGTGATTCTGGTTAATTGGGACATATCAGGACCAGTATATTTTGGCCCAATTAAGTGCCGCCCCAATCAGCTGAAGTTTCATGGAAATAGTTAAAAAGGTATTAAAAAAAGTCAAACTACCATTTAACTAAGAAAAATTGCATATTAAAATGAAATACAGAACACATTAGAACATTATCAATACCTTTACAGTACTATAAAACTGCATTATTTCCTAATAGTTATCGACAGAATTATTCATTCAGTGTACGTCTTTTAATTGACTATAAATTAACAAAATCAGTGCAGACACCTAGTGAAGATAATGGACTGTATTTATACAATACTTTCGACAATTGCATCCAAACTTTCATTTTCATTGTAACATTCAAGATGATTGTCAGTTCATTCAAAATTTTCATAGTTCCTAATTTGTTGAATAAGTAAAATACTTTTATTTTCACTGCCGACCGTTTTTGGTATCTTCAAACCTGAATGCTTGAAACCGCAGTCAGCAAAACAGTTCTGAACTGACTTACAGCTTATTTCTTGCCAACTATAAGTGGCACATTATCACCGAGTTTTGAACACAAACACAGGTAACTGACACTATTTTAAAAACTGTTCATTCTAAACACAGTGCAGTGCAACTCTTCAGCAACTGTCCCCTGTCCCAATTAAGCGGCATAGTGTCCCAAATGAACTAAGGAAATTCCGGCTACTTCGATTAGTTTTCGTTCTTTAGGAGTTATCCCAAATAAGCGGCTGCCTCGATTAACCGATGGCCCAATTAACGGGAATCTACTGTATCTTTAATGTCCTAAGGACATGCCAAAGTTTTACAGATAACCTAAATTACAAGATCAATTTTTGCAACAAAATAGAACAGCCAACCAAGTCGCGGCGAGGATCCAAAACAGCAACATACGTGAGCAGACAGCATTTTAAAATCCCTTTGGTTGAATATCAACATTACATGAAAATATTGTCAAATCCACTCGAGATAACAAACAGATGCTCCGAGTAACATCGCACCTGCAGGAAGGGATCTCCAGTTGCGCTGCATCCCCGTAAACGCAAGAGTTAAATGGGAATATATCCTCTGGATTGCGGCAGAAACCAGCCAGAGACCTGAAACAATAATTTCGTTGCTCTGTGGATGTTGCCTCTGCCGGTGACTGAACAACAGCCACTCCTGAACTTGTCAATCATCGCTTTCTCTCTCTCCCTCACACACACACACACACACAGGTGGTGGTGCTAAATTCCTCTGCTCTTAACTCCACCTCTCTCGAATTCCGGCATTGTCACTTTAACAAATCTTCATGCATTACTTCAATTTGAGCCAAAACCTTTGCACAATTCAATTGTTTTGCGTGTGTGGTTGTATTTATTGTACTCGTCCAACTTTACGTGAGCACGGAATTTCAGTGCCCTCCGTGGACATGTCAATGTGATCTAAAACACCGCACTTGTGCACTAGGCAAAATCTCCCGTGCCAGGAGGACCCTCACCCGTAGGGCTTCCTTTCGGCCTTCCCCCATCACCCCCTTTCACCCTCTCGGTGCGGCCCCCACCCCACTGGCCGCTCAGCCCGCCCACGGCCCACCTCCACTCACCCGCTGCCACCGATCCCGTCGCGCAAGCCGGCGCCATGCGTCTTCTGTGTGCCAGCCTGGCAGCTTTCAGCCTCGTCCGGTACCCGGCGCGGCCCACAGCCCGGGCCCCTCTCGCTCCCGCGATCAGCAGCACCGTGAAGGTTCTCGTCGGGACCAGTTGCTCCCAAACAAGCCCATCCTGAGCTCCAGTAACCAGTTCCCACTCTCCACTACAGCACGCTCACATACTCCAGTGCGCAGGCGCCATTCCTGCCGTCCCTTCTCCAGTGCGCAGGCGCCATTTTCTGCCCCGGCTCATCTCCAGTGCGCAGGCGCTATTCCGAACCCTGACCTCCCCCGGTTGGGCAGCTGTGTCCACAGGCAGGTTTCCGGTAGGATGGTGGTGCCCTGGGTCGCAGCGGCCTCGCCGGTTCCAAGTCCTTTCGGATTTCCGAGCAATCGCAAGACACCGCTGGATATGGTGTACTGCAGGTCTGAACTGCTGCTGGCTTGGCATCGTCTGGTCAGCGGCTACATCCACCCAAGGGGCAAGCTCAGAGGCAGTGCGTGGATCAAGAAACAGTGCAAGGGATTGCCTTATCACAAGCCAAAAGCTCTGCAGATGCAACACACAAAATTCTGGAGGAACTCAGCAGGGCAGGCAGCATCTATGGGAAAAAGTATAGTTGGATGTTTTGGGCATATAGTAACTGTTTTTCTGCTATCATAATTACGTATATGTGTTGCATGTGACTGTTGCTACCATGCTTGCACTTTGGCCCCAGAGAAACACTTCCATTTGGCCGCATTCAAGTATGGTTGAGTGACATTTAAACTTGAATTGTCACTTCAACCTCACCAGGCGGTGTTAATATACAGATGGCAAACTGTCCCATTAAAGTGTTACTACACATCAGCAATCCTGACAGATGTGACTGCATCTCTACCACATCGAGGATGCAAAGACTAGAGTGATTCTTCAGATGCTGGAAATCGTGAGCAATATACACAAAGTACTGGAGGAACTCAGCAAGTCAGACAGCGTAGATGTAGGGGAACGAAGAGTCAATGTTTTGGGCCAAGACCCTTCATCAGGATTAGATTCCTGGCACAGAGAATCAGTCCATGGCTGATCCTTGTAAATCTCTTTAAAAAAGTCACAATTTCTTTATATTTGCTCAAAACCTGCACATCTGGAAGGCAAACTGAAAAAGCTGGAAACATCAAGTCAAGAAGCATGTATGGAAAGACAAACATGAGGAAATCTGCAGATGCTGGAAATTCAAGCAACACACACAAAATGCTGGTGGAACGCAGCAGGCCAGGCAGCATCTATAGGGAGAAACGCTGTCGACGTTTCGGGCCGAGACCCTTAATCAGGACTAACTGAAAGGAAAGATAGTAAGAGATTTGAAAGTAGGAGGGGGAGGGGAAAATGTGAAATGATAGGAGAAGATCGAAAAGTTGAAGGGCTGAAGAAATTATAGATGGGGAGCAGCGAGAGAGGGTTTCACTGAACTCCCGTCGAAGAGAAGATTTAAACTTCTTCAATGTAGGCATCACTGGCAGAGACTTCACAGTAGTGAATTTCAAAGGCAAACACATGTATGGAAAGACTTGGATTAACAGCTGATTTTTCATTCGTTTGTATTTGATGGAATCCGTAACAAAACAAATGCTGGAAGAACTCAGCTTGTCAAACAGCATCTATGGAAAAAGAAACCGGTTCATGATTCATCTATTAATATGATCCCTCAAATGTTTTTATATTAATAATTCTTGGTTTCTCCTCAATAGAACTGGAGCACCACACAGAAATTAATGAATTAACAGAAATACGCCTGAGTTATGTGTGTGGCCAAGTGGTTAAGGCGTTGGTCTAGTGATCCGAAGGTCGCTAGTTCGAGCCTCAGTTAAGGCAGCGTGTTGTGTCCTTGAGCAGGGCACTTAACCACACATTGCTCTGCAACGACACCGGTGCCAAGCTGTATTGGCCCTTGCCCTTCCCTTGGACAACATCGGTGGCGTGGAGAGGGGAGACTTACTTGCAGCATAGGCAACTGCCGGTCTTCCATACAACCCTGCCCAGGCCTGTGCCCTGGAAACTTTCCAAGACGTAAATCCATGGTCTCGCAAGACTAACGGATGTCTATTTATGTAATTAATAAATAATACAGAATTCAGATTTCAAGAATTCATCGCAGTTTTAAGTTTCCACAATTATCATGTCACCATGCTATTAAAGCTTCAAATAAATAGTTGTTCAGTGTTCTGTTCACAGCAAGGCATTATTTGTTGTGGTACTTTACAGGTGATTCCTTTGTCACTCAGCCGTCCCCACGTTGTACAAGTAGCAATGTCGATAAAGTTCAGTTGAATGTCGTGCTGGTGTGTTCTTTGCACTCTCCATCAATACTGAACACATCATCTATATCAATTAAGTGATAATGCAACAGTAAATAAACTTACGAAATAAGGTTACAGAGTCAACCAGTTTAGCAAGTATTCATTTTAATAAAGTTTCAATCATCACTAAGGATAAAAACATGTTGTTATATTTTACAAGTAACTTTACAGGGGCAAAGTGCTGAAATCTCCAGAACATTTTACTACTTTCCTGTAAAATAGGAGAGGATGTGCTTTTCCAACTCCCCTCACCCCCACCCTCCCATAATAAACTAAGGAATACATAAGGCCTGGATTTGCAATATGCCCATTTTTAAATATATGCTTTTAAAATGCCAAGAAGCATAATCTGCAAAACCCAATACTAAAAAAAAAATCAGAAACTGGGAATTCTTTATGATTAATGACAGTTCTTTGTACAATTTGTGTCACAGATAATGTTAAGTCAGTAGTTCACATCTCTCTTGATTTTTGACATCCAACATTAAACTCAACCCAGGTGAAAATACATCAGTTTGTTAACAGAGGTGTTTTTTATATACTAAGCCCAATACACAAAATATTTCAGATGGTGGAAATTTGAAAAAGGTCACAAAACATTGGAAGTATTTAGCAGATAAAGCAGCATCTGTGAAACATTTCAAGTTCAATGTCTTCCACAATGGTTTCTATGTCATACATTTGACAATTACAAATATTACAAAGGAAAGGGATTAGGAATCCAAGTCTGAAAAGGATGGGGGAACAGATCATTAAATTAATTTACATAGAGGAGTGATAAGTATACAGCACAGACTACATCCAGCATGGTGCAACCAAACATACCTAGTAGCTTCATGTGCCAACCAAACAGATTCACCAACCTACAGGTCTGAAGCAAATTAAAAGAAAATGCTCGAAGCAGCTGGTCAGACAGCATTTGTGCAAAAAGCTAGTAAGTTTCAGAGTAACATAACAAAATGCTAGAGGAGCTCAGCAAGTCAGGCAGCATCTGTGGAGAAGAATAAAGGGACAATGTTTTGGGTTATACCAAGTCCTGCTGAAGGGTCTCGACAGAAATGTGGATTCTTTATTCCATTCCATTGATGCTGCCCAACTTGCTGAGTTCCTCCAGCGTTTTGTGTGTTACTCTGGATTTACAGCATCTGCAGAGCCTCTTGTGTTTGGAGTAAGTGTTTCAGATGAGCTTTGCTTCCCTTTTTTACAGATGCTGCTTGACCTGATGGATAGTTCCAGCATTTTCTGTTTTTATTTCAGATTTCCAGCATCTGCAGTTTTCTTTTTCCCTGAAGTACTAACATGGGAGAGCAGCAGGTGCCAAAGGGAGAGATGTGCACAGTATTCTTGTGCTCACGACTGGCCCATAATTTTATTCCTTGATTGCTGTCACAAACTGCATTTAAATAATGATGAATAATCGAGTTTTTCCATAGAAATACTGTAATAAGAGTATGAACTGCTTATTTTAAATTACAACTGGAAAGATAATTTCCTTTTATGCTGTCATGAACAATTCTATCAAGTCATCTGAGTCAACTTTAATACCAGGAAAGGTAAATTTTCAAATTTTTAAATATGGTTTGGGGTCAGATTTGAGTCACAAAAAGGTATTCAGTCTTATCAAATACTAATGGATTTTCCCCAGACATTAATAAAATTCATACCAGGCTGACATTCTTCTTCATTTTGAAAGTGCTACACACAGCACTACATCCATTTTAGACATTCACTTCTAATTTTGCATTCAAGGTTATTCATTGTTCCACACTTTCTACCATTAAAATATTTAAGCTTTGGAAAGAAAAGATTGCGAGAATTCTTCATTACAGGTCGCTTTCGCCATACAGCGCAGTTGAAAATGAGACATAGTCCAGGGCTCCTGGAACGCTGCCTGGTCCTCGGTACGGAGGCATGCTGGAAATGCAGTACTCAGCCTGCTTGCTTGGCAGCTCCCGACGCAGTTCCTCAGGAAGAATGTAAGGCTGTTGAAAAACAAAAGTTATTTTGCAAGTCCATTTTAAAACATAAAGATTAATGTCTTCCAAAATCTTACTTGAAAAGCTCTTTGTTAAAATACAAAATTTCTACTAACAGGCCACCACTGGGATATGAATACCTGACTTATGGACACCGATACATACAGTGCAAATGAGGTCCCATAATAATAAATTCTGAAGTCTGACATATGTAAATTAATTCTTAGGAATGGCAGAACTAGTTTCATCTTTCTGCACTTTTAGTAATTGTTCTTATTAGTTTTATGTACTTTTGACATTGTTTATTACAAAACTGTGCAGTTAATTGTTACCTTAAGAGTATTTTTTGTGTATTTTTTTGATTGTGGGTAAAATCAGCTTATGGGCATGTGTACAGACAGAACCTGTTTGCTATTTCACTGCTGTCCGTAATTCTCCCTGTGACTGCATGGGTTTCCTCCCACAGTCCAAAGTTATAACCAACACACACAAAATGCTGCCTGGCCTGCTGAGCTCCTCCAGCATTTTGTGTACGTTGCTTAGATTTCCAGCATCTGCAGATTTTCCCTTGTTTGTGATTTCCAAAGATGTACCAGTTGGCAGGTTAATTGGTGATTGTAAATTGATCTGTGATTAGAATAGGGTTAAATCAGGAGTTGCTGGGCAGTGCGGCTCAAGGGGCTGGAAGGGCTGGTTCCTCAATAGATAAGTAAATTAATAAATTTGCATTGGAGGAGTTGAAAAGTGCCCAATTTCATAGTGCAGGACAGAATTTAAACTACATGATCAGAAATAAGAACTACCGTAGATGTCGGATTATAAGCCGCTACTTTTTCCCCACATTTTGAACAGCTTTGAACACTGCGGCCTTTACTACGGTGCGGCTAATGCATGATTTTTTTTCATGCCGCCAAAAACATTTTGCCTCGTAACAGTAGACCAATAAAATTGATGAGTAGTTCACAGAGGTCCAATGAAATTGTACGATAAATCAAGCGCACTTTCACAATTAAATTATTGTAAATCAGTCATTTGTACTCACCCTCATCAACATGGAAAACACTCGAAGCATTGTGCTGCCTTTATGGCAGTTATTTAGTTTATAATATTTTCGCTTAGTAATTCATTTGTTAGTATTTTCTAGTTAAAGTTAGAAGTGTTTTAAGTACCCGGTATATTTGTTTTCTGTACTACATCCCGGGATGCTATGACGTCACATCCGGTTTCGCCGCGTCTTGTGGGAAATACCGGTTTGCGATAAACGGGAAGGTGGGGGGTGAGCGGCATTAGACCCGAGCGAACGCTGCTTTTAAGTTAAAGGCGATCAATAACTTTTCCTGGTAGGCTGCAGAATATATATTTTTTACCAGTCGTTAGGAGATATTGGAATGTTGTTCAGTAAAAAAGTATACGCAACGTAATTTGTGTGTTACCGATATGTATGTATATTTAAAAGTAGCCGCGTTACAGGCACGGTTCGAAAAAAAGCATTTGCAATATGTATTTGTTTATGTTACCATATGGATTTAATTAAAAGTTAAAAAATCCTCACGTGTAATATCTTTCTGTGTAAATATCTCATATTACAACGTGGGACACCTGCGGCCTAAAATCCGGTGCGGCTTGTACAAGTACAAAATTGATTTTCTTTCTAAAATTAGAGCCAGCGGCTTTTAATCTGGTGCGCTCTGTAGTGCGAAATCTACGGTATTTGCTGCAATGACAAGCTTAGCAGACATTAAAATGCTGGAAGTACTCAAGTCAGGCAGCAGAGAAACAGGACACATTTCACATCAAGGATTCTTGGATGACTGGCAATAAGCAGAGTGAGGATAAAGGCGTTGGTCAGGATGGCTGCTGCTGATTGCTGGAGTTCCACAGGGGTCAGTGTTGGAATCACAACCTTTCTCTTTATCCATTAATGATCTGGGTGAAGGAACTGATGACATTTTAGCCAACTTTGTAAGTAGTACCAAGATGGGTGAAGAGGCAGGTGGCATTCCAGAGGTAGAGAAAACTTAGGACATGGAGAATTTAGGAGAGTGGGAAATGAAGTGGTAGATGGCAGCATAGTGAAGTGTGGGGTCATGCATTTTGGTAGGAAGAATAAAGGCAGACTATATTCTAAATGGGGAGAAAATTAAGAAGTCAGAGGTGCAAAGAGATGGGGAGTCCTAGTTCTGGATTCCATTAAGGTTGAACTTGTTCTTTCAGTTGGTAAGGCAAACAAATGCAATGTTAGCATTCATTACAAGCAGACTAGAAAATGAAGAACAAGGATCTTCTGCTGCTCCCAGCAACCACAATGCAGAAAGCAATAATTGGCCATACCCAAAGAAAGATGTGCTAGTCCTGGAGAGAGTCCAGGAAGTTCACAAGGAAGATTGACTGAAAGGCCTGATAGAGTGGACATGAAGAGGATGTTAACACGAGGAAATCTGCAGATGCTGGAAATTCAAGCAACTCACACACACAAAATCCTGGTGGAACGCACCAGGCCAGGCAGCATCTATAGGAAGAAGCACTGTCGACGTTTCGGGCCGGGTCCTGACGAAGGATCTCGGCCCGAAACATTGACAGTGCTTCTTCCTATAGATGCTGCCTGGCCTGGTGCGTTCCACCAGCATTTTGTGTGTGTTGCATGAAGAGGATGTTTACATTAATAGGATATAGTTTAGGATTTTAGGGCACAGCCTTAAAATAAATGGATGTCTCTATAGAGCTAAAGAATTTCTTCAGCAGATGGTAGTGAATCTGTGTAACTCACTGCTACAGAGGGTTGTTGAGGCCAAGTCATTGGATGTATTTAAGCCAGAGACTGATAAGGTTCTTTATTGGTAAGGAGGTAAAGGGTTATAGGAGAAGGCAAGAGATGGAGCAGACTCAATGGGCCAAATGGCTAATCCTGCTCCTCTATCTTAAGGCCTTCTGCAAATATATTAAAATTTCTGTATTTAAAAGATTTCAGGGTTGTTTACTGCATACATACTTCGATAATAAATGTATTTTGAATCTTTGGTATGCAGAACTTACCTTATCTCCTGCTAGAATCTTGAAGGAAGCCACGACCTGATCGGCTGTGTCTGTGTCAGCAGTCTCTCGGGTCATGAAGTTGATGAAGGACTGGAAGGTCACTTTGCCAGTATTATCTGGATCAATTAAGTTCATGATCCGAGCAAACTCAGCCTCCCCCTGCCAAAAGAGGTGTAATTTTGAAATGTGACAAAACAAAAAGAGAGGGGACAATACAGGAAAAAAGTCCAACAAAATGAAAAAAACCTTCTCAACAGATATGCCAACGTTCCAACTTCTGAAAGATTTGAAAAGTTTCACATAAACGTAAGACATACAGCATGGAATAGGCCCTTTGGCCCATGATGTTGTACCAACCTTTTAACATACTCCAAGACCAACCTAACCCTTCCATGCCATATAACCCTCCACTTTTCTTTCATCTATGTTCCGATCTAAGAGTCTCTTAAATGTCCCTAATGTATCCGCCTCTACCATCACCCTTGGCAGCACCTTTCATCCACCCAGTACTGCGTAAAAATCCTACCTCTGATGTCCCCCCCCCCCACTACAGTTTCCTCCAATTATTTAAAAATTATACCCCCTTGTATTAGTCATTTTAGCCCTGGAAAAGGACTGGCTCTCCTCTCTACCCATGTAACTTATCATTCTATACATCTCTATCAAGTTACCTCTCATCTTCAGAAAAGCCCTAGTTCGCCTAAACTATCCTCATAACACGTGCTCTCGAATTGAGGCAGCATCCTGGTAAATCTCCTCTGCATCCTCTTTAAAGCTTCCATAGCCTTCCTACAATGAGGTGACCAGAACTGAATACAACCCTCCAAGTAAAACCTGATGATCAAAGTAGCTAGAGAGAAGCATGCATCAAGAAGACAATTACTTACTTCAGGATTCAAACTTAAAATAGTTACAAGTAAAAGCCAGAGTATAGAGGAGGTAAATTTATTCTGTAGTCTACAATACATTCCCCTTACGTGCGGTGGAACCAGGTTCACCAGCATCTTCCCAAATGGTAACGTAACCAAAATAATGAAAGGACTATGGAATTACAGAACATATCCTAAATAAACTCTCACTTTATAAGCATGACGTAAATGGTACAATTCCCACAAACATTTGCTGTGAATGTTTGGGCCAAGGTCAGCTCAGTACTATTGAAAACATAATTTCTATTGCTGTAAGTTCAAAATGGATGGTAACCCCAAAACGTATTTCTAACTTCAAAAATAGTAAACATGCATCGATCGTACCAGATCAAAACCCATGGAGATGAGACAAGCTCTGAGATCATCATGCTCCATCGCTCCATTCTTCTTCTATTGAACAGATCAGCAAGCAAAAGGAACAGTTGAGGTATTTCCAGCAAGCGGATCCCGAACAGCCCACAGATGTCGAGGTGTACAGACGAAGTAGAGCAGCAAGGACCAGACCCAAATGATTCATTTGAAGTCCCAAAGATTCAACAGTTCCAAATAAGGCCAAAAGAAGTATTGTAAGTGGAACAGAGCAACTAACACAAAGATAAATCAGACAAGTGGAATAGAGAAGATTATGGACAAACGTGAAACAAAGAACAAATCATTGATGTAAACCAAGGATAAAAGGACAATTAAGACACAAAAGGGCAAAAGAAAGAAATTTAGAATTTTACCTGTATATGCAAAAATAATAAAACAGTTCAGTTAGTACCTGTATATCATTGCCAACATGTTCAAGGTTGATGAGGCAGGCTCTGAATCCCCTTGGTCGCAGCTTGCCAGAATCATCTAGTTTCACACATCATTGCAGCATGCAGTGTTAATCTGGTATTCATTGCGATTTATAGCATGCAGTGCAGAGGATCAAAACAGCAGCTCACTCTTCAGTAAAACACTGTACCTCTATTTATTAAATGGTCACCTTCAAAAAAAAGTCATGGCATAGAAAGGGCATCCTCGAGTTGTAGATGAACTTGCTTTATATACTACTTGCCCGTCCACTGAATGTTGCCTGAACTTTGGATGTACTAAAGTTAAAGTATGTATTTTACAGAGTAAAGTGAACATGTTTCTAAGCCCAATTAACATTATTTAAGTCAACAAAACAGCTATAGATATTTTGGTGTATGCTTCGAACTTGTAAGCTACTATTAACCCCAAGTTGGCAATTATTTTTCATACACTAAATCTGAAGTAAAAGGCTAGCTAGACAACAGTCACAAAATGCTGGTGGAACGCAGCAGGCCAGGCAGCCTCTATAGGAAGAAGCACTGTCGACGTTTCGGGCCGAGACCCTTCGTCAGGACTCGTGTCCCTTCATCCTGATGAAGGGTCTCGGCCCGAAACATCGACTCTACTTCTTCCTATAGATGCTGCCTGGCCTGCTGCGTTCCACCAGCATTTTGTGTGGCTGGGTGAGAAGGGAAGTCAGTTACATCTGTGTAAAGTTCAGCATCCTTTGAATCAGAGCGCACTTGAGCTGGGTCTTGGGTGTGCCATGTGAATGACCAGTGTTTGTACCCTTGGGTCTGAAAGGAAACAATAGCTTGACCATCTGACTGAAGTTGCTCTTTTCAAACAGGTCCCACGTCGTTCACCTTGCTCTTTAATTGATGTCAGAGATCATGAGACAGAACTCTCCTGGGAGGCACAGTGGTTAGCATGACACTTGATAGTGCCAGCGACCCAGGTTCAATTCCCACCATCCTCTGCAGGGAGTTTGTACATTCTCCTCAAGACCCCATGGGTTTTTGCCATGTGCTCCAGTTTCCTCCCACAATCCAAATTTGTACTGTTGGTAGGTTAATTGGTCATTATAAATTGTCCTGTAATTAGGCTAGGTTTAAATTGGGGGCTGCGGGGTCGGGGGGGGGGGTGGTGTTAGTGGAGAGGAAGAGATAGATACATAGATGAATCTAGCCCATGAAATACAGCTCTTGCTAGCTGAGACCTGGTACATACCCCCTGAAAAGATCTAAACCCTCAATAATTTGGGAAGACATCAATTGTCTTGGAAGGCAAAGATTTCATTGCATTTGGATAGTGCTAGACCACACAGTATAGCAACCAGCCAAATGGATAGATTATGACCACAGAATTTTAAATAAAAGCAAGAAGTAATTCATCCCATCACACCACTGCCTGTTCTTGGAAACATTTGGCATAATTTTCAGTGTATGCTTCTCAATTTTAAATTTTCCATAAAGAGTGATCCTTTCAGTCAAATTCAGATTAAAGCAAATACTGTAAAATTGGAAGCCAATGTATTTAGGATTTCTTCAATGAGTACATTTTTATACAGCAAGGTACACTGGAACAGTGTGCATTGTATTAACCAGTGCTGCCAAGTTCAGTGTTTAATTTAATTTGCACATCAGAACAAAGTGGGACAACATATTGAGTAGCTTTTAGAATTTGGTATTTTGTGATATTAGCTAGTTTAGTTGCATGTACTTCAATTTTTTTTGCGTGCAAGGAACAACTACATCAGGCCAGGTAGCTATAATGATAAAGGAGACCATCTGTAAAATAGTCAACAACAGATATGCAAGGTAAATAAGGTTAAATTCATATGACACACTTTTCATAAACAGGATATTTTCTGAGCTGACTGTTATTTGTTTATTTTCCCCAATGTTTTAACTTTAAATGTAATAAATAATGCATATTAGGACCTTGTATGCTCTAGCAGCCTTCTCCAGTCCAACATTATAAAATATGTGAAAGATGTACAATTCTGTTTCCAGCTGATCTTATTCACTTTTTGAATTGGGAAAGGATGCACACGTAAATGCTAGCTGGGTTGTACAAAACCCAAGGACATTAAATGCTGGCCTTGCCAGAAATGTCCACATACCATGAATGAATAATTATAAAGTAAATACAGTACTCTATATTCACTTTGGCTCTCCCAGTTATTATTTCCAACATGTCCAAACTTGCTGAGTCAGGCCAGGCTTTGAATTCCTTTGGTCACAGCTTGCCAGAATCACCCTAGCTTCACACACAATCGAGGTGCAACATGCAAAGTGAATCCACTTTTGGTTAAGTCCAGGATACTCTGGAGGTGTGATGTTACATGGAGTGGGAGGTTGTGTGTTAGAACGAGAGCCACTATAAAGTGTGAATTCGTTATTTCTATTAAATGTTTAACATGCGGATCTTAAAAGCACCACACTGAATGAAAGGAACAGTGTACCCTGTCAAAGTGGTTGAATGAAGCCCGGAATTCATTCATTTGTTGTTGAGTGATTCCTTTTGCATCTCTTGTTAGAATCTGCGTCTCGATCTCATTGATAGTCCTGGCAATTGTAGTGAGCAGCATCTCCCAGCCAACTCGGATGTGCTACCAAAATCAGTAACAAAGAATGTTCTTAAACATGTCTCAGCAGCATACCAAGAATTAAACAGTACAGTCAAACTTTAGTTGATTGGAACATTTCACTTTCTCACTGAACAACGATTCAACAGAAATGGCATATGTTATCGTGGTACTACCCATGGGTAACCAGCATCTCTGTTGTTGCTGATTCAACGTGTGGAAATCAGAAACATTCAACTTCTTTCCTACCCAGAGACATGGAACTTGGTCCCAAAGGTAGTTATATGAAAAGAACAGGTGTATTTAAAAGAAAGCTAGATAAGCATTTGGTGGTGGTGATGGTTGGTGGGGGATATGTATACATCAGGTTAAACTTGGGGTTAGATGAAGGACTTGAGATCAAAGCAGAGGTCAGGGGACTGGTTGGCCTTTCTGTGTTGTATTTCTGCAATTCTGAGTAGATTTTCATGTTACAGGTTTTCATATTACTGTGGCACATTACTGTAAATTTTTCGTGCTCAGGTCCCAAAAACTTTGTATTAACAGATATTTTCTACATAACATAAAACAAGCAGGCTCCCATGCATCAATTAGCAATATATATTTATTTATAATTTCAATTAAATGGGTTAGAAGATCTAACATTCACATTATTCTCTTCTGTGCTGTATCTCTACAACTCTATGAATCCAGTACCTCCATGGTATAGTTGGTGTGCTTGTTGTCAAAGATGAGGGCCTCTTGAATGAGCTGATGTTCTCCTTCTAGCTTGTCAACATTGGGTTTGTAGTTAATGACCACCTCCTCGTACTGTTTCAGTTGGTTCATTTGATCTTCCAGCGTTCCACTCATTGCAATAGAACTTTGAGCTATATCCTGTTCATAAATTCAAGTAGTTACATTATGATTCATGTAGTTATAATAATTAAACTAATACATCACACTATATTAAATTCATGTAGTTATATTACGTTGAGCACGACGACCTTGCGGTCAACATCAGTAAGACCAAAGAACTGATTGTGGGCTTCAGAAAGGTAAGACAAGGGAACAACCACCAGTCCTCAGAGGGATCAGGAGTGAGCAATTTCAAGTTCCTGGGTGTCAGTATCTCTGAGAACCTAACCTGGTAAAACATATCAACGCAGCTAAAAAAAATAGCATGACTCCAGCTAGGTTTCATTAGTTTGAAGAGCTTTGTTTTGTCACTGAAGTCACCTGCAAGTTTCTACAGATGTACCGTGGAGAGCATTCTAACTTGCTGCATCACTGTCTGAGCCGGGGGGTGGGGGTGCAGGGGGCCTGCTCCACAGGATCAAAGTAAGCTGCAGGGAGTTGTAATCTCAACCAGCTCGATCAAGGGCACGAACTTCCATAGTACCCAGGACATCAATCAAGAATCTATGCCTCAAAAAGGAGGCATCCATTATTAAAAACCCCCATCACCCAGGTCATGCCTTGTTCTTATCGCTACCATCAGGAAAGAAGGTACAGGAGCGTGAAGGCACACACTCAACAACTCAGGGACAACTTCTACCCCCCTGCCATCTGATTTCTGAATGGATATTGAACCCATGAACACTCCCTCACGAGTTTATTTCTGCTTTTGCACTATTTAGCAACTAATTCAGTTTTTGCCTATCTCGTATTGCATTGCACTGCTGCTGCAATGTCAACAAACTCCACGATACATGATGGTAATATTAAACCTGATTCTGATTGTGCTCACTTATTCACAGGCTATGTTTAGCATTTTGTGCTATTTTACCTTGTATCCTAACTGAAATACAAGCTCTCACGGAGCTTAAAGTAAATCCACATTCATTGGAAAGCTGCTCGTAACAAATCTGGCAATTATATTTTGGGGAGGGTCCACCTAAAAATTTGAGCCAAGATTTTCAGGAATAATTCGGATACAGAGGTTGATAGAAATCTGAAATTCTCTTGCACAAATGGCAAAAGATTGATGACAAATGCTAAATTTTTAATCTGAGACAGATGGATCTTTATTAAACAGCATTAAGTAGGGGGAAAGACAACACAATGGTCAGTAATTTACCATATGGTGGGGCAGGCTCCAAGGTTTTGTATTCCTCATGTACAGAAAGATACCCTTGGTACAGCCTGATGAAAAGAAACAAGGAGGATCCCAAGTACGACAGAAATAATGAAGAACAGGAGCAGAGGAAGTTTACTCTAAAGACAGCGGGAAGTTCAATCTCTTGTATCAGGATGGAATAACATTGCCATAGGATTTAATAACAAAGATAAACATTACAAAATTATTTCATTGGAGAAAACCCATTTTGAAATTTTTACAAAGGTGAAGTGTTTGATTAACGCTTGGGACAACCCAAACACTCTGGTTAAGTAGAGTCAGAATATTGTATAATCAGACAATTCTGTGACTGTAATACTCAACGAGAGGGTTAACCCTTTGATTTACCCCCTTGTTAGACAGTCTCCTTTATGCTTGGGATATATTTGAAGGGCTTTATGATTGGACACTGAGTTTAATATAAAGAAGCTAGCAGGTGTCTTACCTCCATCTTACGCTGGATCCAAGGTCCAACGACATTAGCTTGGCTGGCAAACTGCCGACGGAGACGCTCATTGGAATGCTGCCGTACAACCTCCTCTTGCAGGGCCGAGTCTCTCTGAGGAACCATTTGCTTCATCTGCCATTTAAAATAACTGAGCCAATGAACCTATTCATTCCATCACATTTGCTTGAATTTCTCAAAAGCAATCTTGTACGTGAACACAGAAGAAAATCAGAATTCCTATTGCATCTGATATAATTCTTATCCATTTATTTATAGGATTCTCTCTTATCATAATATAGGATATTAATATCATATTGATAACTACCAGGTTCCCAACAGTTGCTATTCTTCAACCATCAGGCTCCTGAACCAGCATGGATAATTTCACTCACCTCAACTCTGAACTGATTCCACAACGTTCAAGAACTCTACAACTCGTGTTCTCAGTTTTATGTAATTAATTTTATTTGCCGTTGGTCTTCTTTTGCACCTTGGTTGTTTGTCAATCTTTGTGTAGTTTTGTATTGATTCTTGTTTTTATTTGTTCTACTGTGAATGCCCACAAAGAAATGAATCTCAAGAAGGTACATGGTGACATATACGCACTTTGATAATAGATTTGTTTTTTACCAATAATCAAAGATCTCCTTTTTTTCAGTTATTCCGTGGTACAAGGCAAGGTTGTCCTTTAAGTCCTTTACTATTTGACATCGCTTTGGAACCTTTGGCTATAGCCATTCGTGAATCACCTAATATTTTGGGTATTACTCGTGGGGAGGGGACGTATAAGTTATTATATGCTGATGATTTGTTACTATACATATCCGACCCTGAAAGATCTATTCCTGCTATTTCGTCCTTGCTTGCTCAGTTTAGTAACTTTTCTGGTTATAAATTGAATTTTAATAAGAATGAATTATTTCCATTAAATATGCAAGTTCCAATTTATAGACATTTACCATTTAAAGTTGTTACAGATTATTTTACTTATTTAGGTATTAAAATTACTAAAAAACAAAGATTTATTTAAAGTTAACTTTTTACCCTTAATTGACCAAATTAAGCAACTTGCTATCAGGTGGTCTCCACTATCTTTGTTATTGGATGGTAGAATTAATGCTATTAAGATGATGGTAGTACCCAAATTATATTTATTTCAAGCATTACCAATTTTTATTCCTAAATCTTTTTTTGATATTATTGACTCCAAAATATCTTCTTATCTGTGGCAGAATAAAAATCCTAGACTAGGCAAAAAATATTTACAGAAGCCTAAGGAGGGCGGTTTGGCTTTGCCAAACTTGAGATTTTACTATTGGGCAGTTAATATACGATATTTAATATTTTGGACACAAGAATTGACTACAGCTGCTTGCCCACAATGGGTAGATTTGGAATGTAAATCTGTACAAGACTTTTCATTGTTTTCAATCTTAGGATTTTCACTTCCTTTTTCTTTATCTAAATTGAATAAACAAATAACTAATCCTATAGTCAAATATACATTGTGAATTTGGTTTCAATTTCGTAAATTTTTTGGTTTGAATAAGTTTATTTTATCATGCCCTATAATATCTAACTATTCTTTTCGGCCCTCTCTTATGGATCAAGCTTTTCTTTTATGGAAAACAAAAGGTATAACATGTTTTCGTGATTTGTTTTTGGATGATAGCGTTATGTCCTTTGAACAGCTATCTAATAAATATAATTTACCTAAAACCCATTTTTTTTAATATTTGCAAGTTAGAAATTTTTTGTATAATGAGTTAGTCTTTTCTGAAACTATGTCCATTGGACATTACGGAAAGAATTTTAGCTCTGAATCCTTGTCAAAAGGGTTTAGTAGCTGTTATTTATAATATGATCATGAAAATACAGCCAGAAGTATCAGAAAAAATTAAGAAGGAATGGGAAGAAGAACTTCATTGTCTTATGCCCACTGAGCAGTGGGAGAAAATTTTACTATTAGTCAATTCGTTCTCTATTTGTGCTAAACATGCCCTAATACAATTTAAGGTTGTACATAGAGCTCATATGTCTAAGGATAAACTTGCTCGATTTTACTCTCATGTTAATCCAACCTGTGACAGATGTCATTCTGAAGTTGCTTCATTGACCCATATGTTTTGGTCTTGCCCTTGTTTACAAAATTACTGGAAAGATATTTTCAGTATTATTTCAAGAGTTCTGAATATCAATTTCCAACCGCATCCTTTTACTGCAATTTTTGGTTTACCAATGGTGGATAATAGTCGTTTATCCTCTTCATCTCGACGAATGATTGCATTTGTTACATTAATGGCTAGAAGATCTATTTTATTGAATCGGAAAGAAATTAATCCTCCAACTATATTTCAGTGGTTTTCTCAAACTATCTCTTGTTTGAGCTTAGAAAAAATTAGAAGTGTTGTTTTTGATCCTTCAGTTAAATTTGAAGAAACTTGGAGACCATTTATTCAACATTTTCATGTGAGTTAAATTGTCTTTTCCTAAATCTCACTTTGATTATCCTTAATTATTTGGATGGAGGTTCGGAGTTATTGGCACTACTGTATGTATTTAACATCATGCAACGGCCCATGTTGGTTAGTGTTTTTTTCCCTCTTTTTTTGGGTTTTTTTTTCTTTTTGTTTCTTTTGTTCATAAATACTATGAGTTTGGGAGGCTATATAAATTGATTATTATATATTTGAATGTCTACTTAAACTATTAATTATGTACTCTCAAACACTTTGTATTCATGTTTCATGTATGTTTATTTAAAAAATTAATAAAAAGATTTAAAAAGAAAAGAAAGATTTGCTTCAAACTTTCAACTTTGAAATTTCTGTACCAAATACAAAATGAATCAAACATTTGATATAGAGGGCACTGGCTTGCTTTGCATTGATAAGATGCTAGTGTGCTATTAATACACAGCAGCCTCTCTGGACTCTGGATTGGGGATTGCCATACGTTATGTGGATTTTCTGGTGTAGTCTGTTTTGTCATATGCTTTTGTGATATCATTCTGGAAGAGCATTGTCTCATTTTTTAAACTGCATTGCATTTGTGGTTTCTAAATGACAATAAACTGAATTTGATAATCATTTAATGAGTGTTGGGCCACAGCAGTTTTCGTGTCTAGTGCTTGGTGATAGAAATTTGCCTGAGGTTCAGTACTGTGCAAAAGTCTTGGGCAAATAAATAAAGAAATAAAAACTTTTAGTGCAAAAAGATGGAAAAAAAGTGAGGTAGTGTTCATGGTCCATTCAGAAATCTGATGGCAAATGGGAAAGAAGCTGTTCTTGAAATGTTGATGGTAGCAATGAGAAGTGTGCATGTCCGAGGTGATGGGGGTCCTTAATGCTGGATGCTGCCTTCCCGAGGCATTGCCTTTTGAAGGTGTCCTCGTTGCTTGGGAGGCTACTTACTACCCATGATAGAACAGCTGAATTTACAACTTTCTGCAACACCTTCCGATCCTCCATACCAGATGGTTAGAATGCCCTCCACAGTACCTTTGTAGAAATTTGTATCTTTGGTGACATACCAATTGTCCTCGAACTCCGAATGAAATATAGCTGCTGTCATGCCTTCTTTGTAATTGCATTATTATAATAATCTTCAGAGATGCTGCATGCTGAACTGTGGCAATAAATGGTAGCCTGACATAGGTATTACTATTGTCCTGGTGACCCAAGGTTGAGTAGAGAGCAACTGAGATTGTATCCTCTGCAGACCCATTGTGGCGATAGGCAAGTTTCAGATTTTAGGATTGTGGGGTCCAAGTCCATAAATCCCTCAAAGTTGTCATACAATTTGATAGTGCTGTGAAGAAAGTGTGTGGTGTACTGGCCTTCATTAGTTGGGAGATGGAGTTCAATAGCCACAAAGTAGCTCTGTAA
Organism: Hemitrygon akajei; assembly: GCF_048418815.1. Lineage (NCBI taxonomy): Eukaryota > Metazoa > Chordata > Chondrichthyes > Myliobatiformes > Dasyatidae > Hemitrygon > Hemitrygon akajei. Next base: position 28,275,149 of record NC_133130.1, read on the forward strand.
ATCTCTGGATAGACTGTACTTGGAGTATCCTTTCACTTCCGATTGCCTCATTACAGGAAGGATGTGGAAGCTTTAGAGAGGGTGCAAAGGAAATTTTGCCTGGATGAGAGAACGTGTCTTATGAGGAAAGGTTGAGAAAGCTAGTAGTTTCCTGTTTGGAGTGAAGGAGGTTGAGATGTGACTAAATAAAAGTGTACGTGATTATGACAGATGTAGATAGAGTAGACAGCAGCACGTCTTCCCAAGACGCACTGGCCAATACCAGAGGACGCCCATTTATGATCAGTGGAGGTAAGCTCAGGAGAGATGTCAGAGGTAGATTTAAAAAAAAACACAAAGTGGTGGTAGAGGCTGATACAAGTTTAAATTGGCACAAGGTCAGTATTGACCCTGTGTAATGTTCATGTTCAAATGTTGACTACATTAGGAGAATTTAGAATTGCCTTTCTATGAAAGATGTTTAGCAATATAGTTTATTTTTTAATTTAAATTTAAAGATTCTTACAAAGGCATGTGGATGGAAGGAAAATGGAGGGATATGGTCTGCAAAACAATGGAGCAAAGGACCTGGAGTGTATTGTACGATTTGATGCTTACCCCCTCCCCCACCCGGTCAGTGGGCAGAAATCCTTTCAGGTGAGAAGACCCGACTTACACAGACCCTGGCAAAGAATCGCAAGTGATATTTCATCAGGAAGCCAGCATCTCTTTCACAGCAGGAATGACCAGACCATGGTTTCAATGCTTCTGTAACTATTTTTTCAGGTGGTATCAGACCTGACACAAGCAATGAATACAACAGTCTTTTTCTGCATACCTAATTGCGATAAGTCCAATATCTAATTGACAGCAGAAATGATAAGCAGAAACAAACTATATTGCTAAGCATATATCATAGAAAGATGACAATAAATTCTCCTAATGCACTCAACACATAAACATGGGACAAGACAGCTTGAACGGCCTTTCAGCCCACAATCTCTATGCTGACCATGATGCCAATTAAAACTGCAAATCAGCCTACACATAGTCTATATCTCTCCATTCCTGCCTGATCATTGTGTCCATCTAAATGTCTCTTAAATATTGCTATCATATCTGCTTCCACCACCTTCCCTAATTACACGTTCTGGACACTTACCCATCTGTGCGAATAGAAAATCATTCAATGGAAACTTCCTTTAGACTTTCCCACTCTAACCTTAAAAATATGGCCATTAATATTTTACATTTCCATCCTGGGGGGGATTAAAAAACTCCCAGTAACCTTAAATTCCTTGACATTATCATTTCATGTCCTGGGACCGTGCTATCACAAAGAAGTCACAACACACCTTTACTTTCTTAGAAATTTGTGCAGATTTGGCATTCAGCTAAAACATTGACAAACTTCTCTAAATGCTTGGTGGAGAGTATCCTGATTGGTTGTATCATAAGACAATAAGATATAGGAGCAGAATTAGGCCATTTGGCCCATCGTGTCTACCCTGCCATCCCATCATGGCTGATCCAATTTCCCTCTCACCCCCAATCTCCTGCCTTCTCCCTGAAACCCCTCATACCCTGATCAATTGAGAATCTATCAACCTCTGCCTTAAATATAGATAAAGACACGGCCTCTATAGCCTCCTGTGGCAAAGAATTCCACAGTTATAGTCACCAGTGGTGTGCCTCAGAGATCTGTTCTGGGGCCCTACTCTTCATAATTTTTATAAATGACCTGGAAAATAAGTGGACAAATGGGTTCGTAGTTTTGGTCACCTAATTACAGGAAGGATATTAATAAGGTTGAAAGAGTGCAGAGAAGGTTTATAAGGATGTTGCCGGGACTTGAGAAACTGAGTTACAGAGAAAGGTTGAATAGGTTAGGACTTTATTCCCTGGAACGTAGGAGAATGAGGGGTGATTTGATAGATGTGTATAAAATTATGATGGGTATAGATAGAGTGAATACAAGCAGGCTTTTTCCACTGAGGCTAGGGGAGAAAAAAAACCAGAGGTCATGGGTTAAGGGTGAAGGGGGAAAAGTTTAAAGGGAACATTAGTGGGGGCTTCTTTACAGGTGTATGGATGAGAGGGGTTTGGAGGGATATGGCCCAGGTGCAGGTCAGTGGGACTAGGCAGAAAAATGGTTCGGCACAGCCAAGAAGGGCCAAAAGGCCTGTTTCTGTGCTGTAATGTTCTATGGTTCGATGGTTCTAATTTACCACTCTCTGGCTAAAGAAATTCATCCTCATCACCATTCTAAAAGGATGCCTCTCTATTCTGAGGCTGTGTCCTCTGGTCTTAGACTCTCCCATCATAGGAAACATCCTCTCCACATCCACTCTATTAAGGCCTTTCATCATTTGATAGGTTTCAATGATGTCACCCCTCATTTTTCTGAATTCCTGTGAATACAGGATCAGTGCCATCAAACACTCTTCACATTCAATCCTGGAATCATTTTCTTGAACTTCCTTTGAACCCATTCCAGCTTCAGCACATCCTTTCTCACATAAGGGGCCCAACCCTGCTCACAATATTCCAAGTGAGGCCTCACCAGTGCTTGGTAAAATTTTAACATCCTTGCTTTTATATCCTAGTCCTCTTGAAATGAATGCTAACATCACATTTGTCTTGCTCACCACAGACTCAATCTGCAAATTAACCTTTAGGGAATCCTGCACAAAAACACCCAAATCCCTTTAACCCTTAGCTTTTTGTATTTTCTCCATTTAGAAAATAGTCAATCCTTTCATTTCTTCTACCGAAGTGCATGAACACACACTTCCTGACACTGTATTCCATCTGCCATTTCTTTGCCCATTCTCCTGATCTGTCCAAGTCATTCTGTAGCCTCTCTAATTCCTCAAAGCTACCTGCCCCTCCACTTATCTTCAAATCATCTGCAAACTTTGCAACAAAGATGTCAATTCCATCATCCGAATCATTAACATATGACTTAAAAAGAATTGATCCCAACACAGACCCGTGAACCCCACAATCACCGGCAGGCAGCCGGAAAAGGTTCCCTTCATTCCCACTCTCTGCCTCCCATAAATCAACCACTGCTTTCTCCATGCTGGAGTCTTTCCTGTCACACAGCCTCTTGTGTGGCACCTTGTCAAAGGCCTTCAGAAAGTCCAAGTACACAACATCAACCAATTCTCCTTTGTCTATCCTGCTTGCTATTTCTTCAAAGAATTCTAACAGATTTGTCAGGCAAGATTTTCCCTAGAGGAAACTATGCTGACTGTGGCCTATTTTATCATGTGCCTCCAAGTATCCTGAAACCTCATTCGTAATAATCAACTCCAACATCTTCCCAACCACTGAGGTCAGACTAACTGGCCTATAGTTTCCTCTCTTCTACCTCTCTCACTTCTTGAAGAGTGGAGTGACATTTGCAATTTTCTAGTCTTCCAGAACCATTCCAGAATCAAGTGATTCTTGAAAGATCATGATTAATACCTCCACAATCTCTTCAGCCACCTCTTTGAGAACTCTGAGATAAACACCATCTGGTCCAGGTGACTTACCTACCTTCAGACCTTCCAGTTTTCCAAGAACTTTCTCTCTAGTTATGGTAACTTCACACACTTCATGACCCCTGACACCTGAAATTCCACAATATTGCTGGTGTCTTCCACGGTGAAGACTGATGCAAAATACTTACTCACTTTTTCTGCCATTTCATTGTTCTTTATTCCTACCTCTCCAGGGTTATTTTCTAGCAGTTCGATATCCACTTTTGCTTCTCTTTCACACTTCATGAATCTGAAGAAACTTCTGGATCCTCTTTAATACTATTGGCTAGCTTACCTTCGTATTCCTTTTTTACCTTCTTAATGACTTTTTCTGTTGCCTTCTGTTGGTTTATAAAAGCTTTCCAATCCTCTAGCTTCCCACTAATTTTTCCTCTATTTTATGCCCTTTTTTGGGATTTTATGTTGGCTTTGATTTCTCTTGCTAGTCACAATTGTGTCATCTTTCCTTTAGAATATTTCTTCCTCTTTGGGATGTACACACCCTGTGCCTTTCAAACTGCTTTCAGAAATTCCAGCCATTGCTGCTCTGCCATCATCCCTGCCAGTGTTCTTTTCCAATGAATTCTGGCCAACTCCTCTCTCCTGCCTCTGTAATTCCATGTACTCCACTTTAGCTTCTTCTCATTTCAGTGTGAATTCAATTATATTTTGATCACTTTCTCCAAAGGGTTCTTTTACCTTAAGCTCTCTTATCAATTCTGATTCATTGCACAACACACCCAAACCAGAATAGCTGATCGTCCAGTGGGCTCAAACACAAGCTGCTCTAAAAAGCCATCTCGTAGGCACTCTAGAAACTCCCCCCTCCTGTAATCCAGCAGCAACCTGATTGTCCCAATCTACCTGCATATTGAAATCCCCCATGACTCTTGTAACATTGCCCTTTTGGCATCCATTTTCTATTGTACTCAGCAGGCCAGGCAGCATCTACAGTTGACTGGGTTTCTCTAGCATTTGGTGCGTTTTGCCCTGCTATAATCTTTCAGCCATGATTCAGTGATGCCTACAACATCACACCTGCTAACCTGCAATTGTGTTGCCAGTTCATCCACCTTATTCCCTATACTGTGTGCATTTAGATACACCTTCAGTCCTGTATTCACCCCATGCCCAACCTTTTGATTCCTAACTTTGTCTGAAGTCTTACCAACAACTGCCTCCACAACCTCTCCATGAACATGTTCTGGCACTCTGGTTCCCATCCCCCAGCAACTCCAGTTTAAAGCCCATCCTGCAGCATTAACAAACCTCTGCACTAGGATATTGGCCCCCCTCCAGTTCAGGTGCAAACTGTCCCTTCTGTACAGGTCCCACCTTCCCTGGAAGAAAGCCCAGTGATCCAAAAATCTTATGCCCTCCCTCCTACACCAACTCCTTAGCCATGTATTAAACTGTTATAATCTTCATAGTTCTGGCCCTACTATCAAGAGGTATGGGTAGCAATTCTGAGATCACAACCCTGGAGGTCCTGCCCTTTAACTTAGAAATTAACTTAACTGAACTCCCTCTGCAAAACCTCATCACTCATTCTACCTGGACTATAGACTTCTGGCTAGTCACCCTCCCATTTAATAATCCTGAGGACTCGATAGACATCCCAGACCCTGGCACCCTGGAGGCAACATACCATCCAGGAATCTCGCTCTTGCCCACAGAACCTCCTGTCTGTTCCCCTAACCAATGAATCCCCTATCACCACAGTGTGCCTCTCTCCTCCTTCCTGTCTGAGTCACAGAGGCAGACTACATGCCAGAGACCTGACCACTGTGACTACCTCCCCAACAGCAACCAAAGTGATATACCTGTTGTTGAGGGGGATGGCCACAGGGGTACTCTGCACTGGTTCCTTAACCTCATTCCGCTTCCTGACTGTCACCCAGTTTCCTGCATCCTGCACCTTGTGTGTAACTACATGTTTGAAATATCATCCCTTCTGCCTCCCAGATGATCCAGAACTCATGCAGTTCCAGCTCCAACTCCTTAACGTAATATGTTAGAAGCTGCAGCTGTTTGCACTTCTCACAATTGTAGTGGTCGGGGACACTGGAGGTCTCCCTGCCTTCCCACATCCCGCAAGAGGAGCAATGCAATACCCTGCCTGATGCCTCTACTGTCCTGGCCGAGCAGATATAAAGAAGGAAACAAGGACCTGAGCTTTTCTTTCCTTTCTCTGACTGAAGCCCGTCTTCGTTGGTGACCTAAAGAGCTGAAGCCTCAAGATCACTACTCTGACTTTGTCCACTCAGACAACGTCCACTGCACTTGCCCCTGCCTCCCTTTAATTTGCTCTTACTAATCAATTCCAAACACCGATTGGCTGCTGGCCAAAGCTCTATTACGCTGCCACGACCCGCTCCCGCCTTTAATCCTCGGGCTGTGGACCTGTTTGAAGTCCCCTCTTCTCCGAACGTCCGATATCCGGATTGGCTGCTGGTCAAAGCTCTTTTAACTGTCATGACCTGGTATGGAAACACCAATGCCCAAGAATGAGGAACTCGCCCCCCCCCCCCACCCCCGCCACCTTTACACCCACAGCACAGCAGTGGAATCTGCAACCACTTTTGAACTCTTGAAAATGCACATCACACAAAACCTCTCATGGTCCCAAGGAAGCATCCAATACATCAAGAAAGCTCACCAACACCTCCACTTTCTGAGGAGGCTGAAGGGAGCTGGACTTTGCAGGTCATTCTACAGATGCGCAGTAGAGAGCAACCCAAGTAGCTGCATCACAGTATGGAATGGAAACTGCACTGTGGCAGACAGGAAGGCTCAATAATGGGTAGTCAATACCGCCCAAAGCATCACTGGCACCAGCCTACCCGCTTTCAAGGACTTGGATAGAGAAAGGTGCTAGGAAAGGGCCAGTAACATCATGAAGGATCCCACCCACCTTGCTTTTGGACCATTTGTCCCACTTCTATCAGGGAGGAGGCTACATAGCTTCCAGACCAGGACCACCAGACTAAAAAAAAGTTACTTTCCCCAAGCAGTAAGGCTGAGCAACACCTTCACCCACTAACTCCACTACTACTTTATTTCTCATCTGTCATCTTACGAACATATGATCAATGAATTGAAGCTATCTTATGTATTTACATTTATTCTATTTTTATTTTTATTATTGTGTAATTTATCTTCTGTGTTCTCCAATCCACCTATTCCATCTGCCACTTCTTTGCCCTTTCTCTTAAACTGTCCAAGTCCTTCTGCAGACTCACCTCTTCCTCAACACTAGCTAACTATAACCTCTGCCCATTACCTATCACACCCTGACTAGTCAAGTAACAATTTCATATTGTCCATAAATGTGGCCACAAAGCCATCAGTTTTGATATCCAAATCATTGACGTAAAATGTGAAAAGAAGCAGTCTTAACACTGACCCCTGCGGAACACCACAAATCACTGGCAGCCAACCAGGGAAAAACATTTAGTCCCCTTTTTTACCTCCTTCCAATCAACCTATCTTTCATCTGTTTCTTTCCTGTGATACCGTGGGCTCTCATCTTGATTAGCAACCTCATGTGCAGCACCTTATGATGGGCCTTCTGAAAATCCAAGAGCACAACATTCACCAATTTTCCTTTGTCTATCCTGCTTGTAACCTCCTTCAAAAAATTCCAACAGATTCATCAGGCAAGAAAACTATGCTGACTTCCTCCTATTTAATCCTGTATGTCCAAGAATCCTTAATCTCATATTCAACAATGGACTCCAACATCTAACCAACCACTGAAGCCATGCAAACTGACCTATAATATCCTGTCTTCCTCACTTCTTAAAGAGTGGAGTGACATTTGCAATTTTTCAGTTCTCCAGAATCATTTCAGAATCTGGTTACTCTTAAAAAATCATTACGAAGAGACTCAACATCTCCTTCTTGATCTCAAATTGCCCAAACTCATTAGAATGCCTGTCTCTCTCATTTCTCTGGTGAGTAATGTAACTGCACCACCTCCTCACCTCGCTCTCCAGCATGTCTAAAGCATTGACATCTATAACTCTGAGCTGTCAGTCCCGTTCCCTCACAAAGTCTGTACAATGCCCACACCATCATACTCCTGTACACTGACACAGGCACGAGTATCGGCTTTACAACGGAAACTCCTTGGACTGAAATAAGTTTTCTTCCACCCATCGGACCCACCACGTTCCTGATCCAGTCCCTGAACTAATCTCTATCTTAGCATCAATCCCTCCATTTACTGATCTGCTCTTTGCTTCACAGCACCTCCCCCCCCCCCCCCCCCACACTCTAGGTTGAACTCTTCTGACCAGCAGCTGCACCACTAAGCCTCCCTGCAAGGATATTGGTTCTCCTCCAGTTTAGATGCAACCCGTTCCTCTGGCACTGGACCCACCTGGCCTGGAAGGGAGCCAACTATCCATGTACCTGATGCCCTCCCTCCTGCACCAGCTCCTTAACCACATGTTCAACTGCATTATCTTTATTTATTGGTGAAGCTAATTGTAAGAGGTCAGACCACCTACCCTGTCAAGTGCTTGGATTCATGGACAAGCTGTGCAGGCGCCAGAGGGGAGCCCGACAGGGTGCAAGGGGCAGGGCCAACCCGCTTTTTAAAGAGGGAAAGACTCAGGCCTGCCTTCCCCCACCCTCTCCATGCCCTCACAAAGGGGTTTCCTTGGGACATCTCCTGCTCTGTGATGTCACAGAGCTCCAGGCCCTGCGACCGTTGGTGAGGTGAGGTATGGGACAGATGTTTGGGAGAGACGAGAGAGTGAGGAGCATCGCAGAGCTGCTCTGTATCCAACCCTGAAGTCCAGCCAACTTTGGCACCACTTCATTCAACAGGAAGACAACTCGACCCTGGGAAGACCAGCCTGCCAGACGACAAAGGGAAGGTAAGAACCGGAGAGAGGAGGGGTTGGAGATTAATGAGAGGGAGTATCACAGGGCTTCGAAGGTGAAGCTCACAGTTACAGAGGGAGTGCACCATAATTCGCCCCCACCCCCCCCAGGCAGAAGGTATGCTTTTGTCCCCCTCAGGGACCAGGCTTCAAACACACCATCAGCTTGTAAACCCCCTCCCCTGGATGAAAGGTAACTTGATAGAGTTGCATACGATGATATGAGGCACAACAGATAGTGTTCATAGCCAGCAACTTTTCTCTGGGTTGCAATGGTTAATAGCAGAGGACATCACTTAATGTGAAACGTCAAAGGTAGGTGTTTACACAAAGAGCTAGTTGTCCAGAATGTACCATCAGGAATGGTGGTAGTGGATGATACAATAGGGCCATAAACTCTTCAACAGGCACAAAGGTGTCAGAGAAATGGAGAGTTATGGATTGTGTAGGAGGGACGGTTTAGATTGATCATGGATGTTTATATTTGTCCACAAGGCATTGTGGCCCGAAGTGCCCACACTGAGCTGTCCTGTTCTATGTTCTGATCCTCCCTCAGATGATATTTCCCTCAACTTGCACTGAGACATTTAGTTAATTGTTATTATTGAGTCAAATAAATTATGTATAATTTATGTTAATTTATGTTAATATAATTTGTTCTATCGTTATTGTCTGCAAAATGTTCAAATCAGCTTCAAACAGCTTATTTTTGTGTTATTTACACCCTGGCTATGTCTGCCCATGACAGTAAGTTTCAACTTGAACTTGTTGCTGCAAAGTTAGCAAGCTTATTATAAACTATTTTCCAGGGTTCCTGTTTGGATGTTGCTGTAACAATGCAACAGAGTGACCCGCTGGGAAATTTCAGGGGGTATTCAAGAGCTGTTGGGTCCAGAGTCACATATTATAACCAAATAACAATTACAGCACGGAAACAGGCCATCTCGGCCCTTCTAGTCCGTGCCAATGCTTACACTCACCTAGTCCCACTGGCCCGCACTCAGCCCATAACCCTCCATTCTTTTCCTATCCATATACCTATCCAATTTTACTTTAAATGACAAACCAAGTGGGGACAGGGACTTTCTCCCCTGAGAGACATGAATGAACCTGATCAGTTTTAACCCACTTGTTCCCTGGTCACAGTTACCACGGTGATTGGTGGTTGTTCCTCCAAATTCTGAAACTAGAATTGAACTTCTAATTTCAACAATGGTGATGTCATGAGGCATCACAGTTGGAACTATAACAGTCAGGTGTCTTACAGAATTAATTTCTTCATTTCACGGCAGAAGTGAAGCAGCGAGTCGTCCGTGATGGCACAGTGAGGGTGTGAAGTAAGTGAAAAGATCGAAAGGAGAAAGCAATGAGGATACAAGAGAAAGAGCAGGAAGTGAGAAAATGGGAGAGTAAGTGTAGAAATAGCATTCTAAAAACAATACTGTGAGTAGAGAAAAACGAGAGGGGAGATAAGAGGAGACAGCAAAGTAGAGTGAGTGACCCAGAAACAAACAGGCAATGAGAGGCCAGCCCAAGTGAGGGGAGGGGGCTTGGAGGACAGCTGAGGGGAACACAAACGTTCAGATTCCACAGGAAAAGACCAGGAATAACCAGAAGGCAGCTGGAGAAGTCCAGAAAAGCAGAGTATCACAGGATAACATCAAAAATACATTAGCAATTATGGACAGTGGAGGGAAAAAGGTAATGTTAAACTTAATGGCTCTTTACCTGAATGTACAAACCATTTCTACAGCAGGTAAGTTACTGGCACGTGGTCAGAGTAAATGGGCCCATAGAGATAACAGGTGAGGGTGTAAGGAAGGCAACTAAATACCCAGAGTGATTAGATAGGAAATAAGGTTTTTTTTGGGGGGGAGGGCTGATATTGCAGTGTTGCATTGAGGCTGGAGTACAAAGGGACTGGGGCTCAGGAGGTTAGAGGTAGAATCAGTTAACAAAGGTCTGCTGGAGCATCCCATCACACTCTCCCGGGGTTAGACACAGAGTGAATTCTCTCTATTCTTCTCCAACAGTAGAAAGCATCAGAAGAAGCAGAGACATCAGTTCAAGGACCCAGCCACCGGTCTTTCAACCACTGAGAAGGGTTCTATGCCTTTGCAAGAGTTGCCTTTTGGTGAGTTCTCCACCAACACAAATCCAGTCAGAAATGAGACAGGAAACTAATTCAGCCCCATCACCTGACCCATTCCTCTCTTCCCATTGTCTCAGCCTATAGTCTCTATTCATCCAAGGGTTCCCCCAAATATAATTACATCCCCTTCACTCATCTAAAGAATTAGTCCTCTCCATTCAGAACCACACACCCAGTGACTGCTTAGCCTGGTGAGCCTGCCTTTATTGCACGCTTTCCATTGATACTTTCTAATACCAGGCAGTTCCTGTCACAGGAAAAGTCAACAAAGAGCCTCTGGTCAACAGCTTATTACGATAGATATGCAGGTATTGGATCTTCTAGTCTGCAGGACAATACAGAGAGATTTTAGGCTTGACATCTTGTGAATTTTCCAATGATTCACCACAATCTGAGGTTGGAAATTTCACCCTCTCTCCTTCAACTAGTGGGTATTGAAGCATTAAAACAGCCTGCCTTTACTGTATGATCATCTATATGTATATCATTTCCTTCACCTAGTTTACTTATTTTCCTGTCTCTGTATCTCTGAATCAGATTCACTCCAGATACACTGCGTACATTTCCCGTCTCTGTATCCCTGGGCCAGATTCACTCCAGGTGTACAGTGTACATTTCCCGTCTCTGTATTCCCAGGTCAGATTCACTCCAGCTGTACAGTGTACATTTCCCGTCTCTGTATCACTGGGTCAGATTCACTCCAGGTGTACAGTGTACATTTCCCGTCTCTGTATCCCTGGGTCAGATTCACTCCAGGTGTACAGTGTACATTTCCCGTCTCTGTATCCCTGGGTCAGATTCACTCCAGGTGTACAGTGTACATTTCCTGTCTCTGTATCCCTGGGTCAGATTCACTCCAGGTGTACAGTGTACATTTCCCGTCTCTGTATCACTGGGTCAGATTCACTCCAGCTGTACAGTGTACATTTCCCGTCTCTGTATCAATGGGTCAGATTCACTCCAGGTGTACAGTGTACATTTCCCGTCTCTGTATCCCTGGGTCAGATTCACTCCAGGTGTACAGTGTACATTTCCCGTCTCTGTATCCCTGGGTCAGATTCACTCCAGGTGTACAGTGTACATTTCCTGTCTCTGTATCCCTGGGTCAGATTCACTCCAGGTGTACAGTGTACATTTCCCGTCTCTGTATCACTGGGCCAGATTCACTCCAGGTGTACAGTGTACATTTCCCGTCTCTGTATCCCTGGGTCAGATTCACTCCAGGTGTACAGTGTACATTTCCCGTCTCTGTATCCCTGGGTCAGATTCACTCCAGGTGTACAGTGTACATTTCCCGTCTCTGTATTCCCAGGTCAGATTCACTCCAGCTGTACAGTGTACATTTCCCGTCTCTGTATCACTGGGTCAGATTCACTCCAGGTGTACAGTGTACATTTCCCGTCTCTGTATCCCTGGGTCAGATTCACTCCAGGTGTACAGTGTACATTTCCCGTCTCTGTATCCCTGGGTCAGATTCACTCCAGGTGTACAGTGTACATTTCCTGTCTCTGTATCACTGGGTCAGATTCACTCCAGCTGTACAGTGTACATTTCCCGTCTCTGTATCCCTGGGTCAGATTCACTCCAGCTGTACAGTGTACATTTCCCGTCTCTGTATCCCTGGGTCAGATTCACTCCAGCTGTACAGTGTACATTTCCCGTCTCTGTATCCCTGGGTCAGATTCACTCCAGGTGTACAGTGTACATTTCCCGTCTCTGTATCCCTGGGTCAGATTCACTCCAGGTGTACAGTGTACATTTCCCGTCTCTGTATCCCTGGGTCAGATTCACTCCAGCTGTACAGTGTACATTTCCCGTCTCTGTATCCCTGGGTCAGATTCACTCCAGCTGTACAGTGTACATTTCTCGTCTCTGTATCCCTGGGTCAGATTCACTCCAGGTGTACAGTGTACATTTCCCATCTCTGTATCCCTGGGTCAGATTCACTCCAGGTGTACAGTGTACATTTCCCATCTCTGTATCCCTGGGTCAGATTCACTCCAGGTGTACAGTGTACATTTCCCGTCTCTGTATCCCTGGGTCAGATTCACTCCAGGTGTACAGTGTACATTTCCCGTCTCTGTATCCCTGGGTCAGATTCACTCCAGGTGTACAGTGTACATTTCCCGTCTCTGTATCCCTGGGTCAGATTCACTCCAGGTGTACAGTGTACATTTCCCATCTCTGTATCCCTGGGTCAGATTCACTCCAGCTGTACAGTGTACATTTCCCGTCTCTGTATCCCTGGGTCAGATTCACTCCAGGTGTACAGTGTACATTTCCCGTCTCTGTATCCCTGGGTCAGATTCACTCCAGGTGTACAGTGTACATTTCCCGTCTCTGTATCCCTGGGTCAGATTCACTCCAGGTGTACAGTGTACATTTCCCATCTCTGTATCCCTGGGTCAGATTCACTCCAGGTGTACAGTGTACATTTCCCGTCTCTGTATTCCCCGGTCAGATTCACTCCAGGTGTACAGTGTACATTTCCTGTCTCTGTATCCCTGGGTCAGATTCACTCCAGGTGTGCAGTGTACATTTCCCGTCTCTGTATCCCTGGGTCAGATTCACTCCAGGTGTACAGTGTACATTTCCCGTCTCTGTATTCCCCGGTCAGATTCACTCCAGGTGTACAGTGTACATTTCCTGTCTCTGTATCCCTGGGTCAGATTCACTCCAGGTGTGCAGTGTACATTTCCCGTCTCTGTATCCCTGGGTCAGATTCACTCCAGGTGTACAGTGTACATTTCCTGTCTCTGTATCCCTGGGTCAGGGGGCACAGGAGGAGAAGGTGGAAGCGTGTGTGCAGAAATACAATGGCACAGATTTTCCATCCCCCAAAAACTCACCTCTTTCCCTCCATCTCCATCCACCAGCAACTCACCACCACCACCCGGACTCTGTACTGCGAGGAATCCTATGGCGTGTTTGGATGTGGAACTCACAGATCACTGAAGTAACACCAACTTGGGCAGCCATGTCCCAGACCGCTCGGACCAAAGCCCAAAGATTAGCAGGAGCCGGAGTCGCACGATGACATTGGAACTTTGCAGTTTTCTTCAGTTTTTTTTTTAAAAAACACACATGGGGGGAGTATGCCTGGAATGTTCTGCCAAGGATTGGCAGTAGAGACTGATACGATGGAGGCATGTAAAATTCTCCCTGTCCCCTTCCCATCCTCTCTGTGCACCAGAGACTCAGTTTGATCCTCCTACCCCATCAGCCCCTTTCCCAAGCCATTTCTTCCAAACCTCCCCCGTCCACCCACTCCTACCCGACACAGGCTTCCTGACCCCGAAACATCAAGTGTCCCTCTGCCCCCACAGATGTCGCTCAGACCACCGAGTTCCCTCCACTGGGGACACGACAGATGCTGATGCTGGAATCTAGAGCAACACACTGATTCTGTAACCTTTCTCCGACAGGGAGGGTTCTAGAGGCTGTAAGGACCTAGTGTAAGGACGGGGCTAGGGGCCGGAGAATTTTCAGGTAGGGTGCAGGGGCTGGGGGTTTCACAGAGACAGGAAGGGGTGCAGGGGCTGAAGGGTTTCACAGAGACAGGTGTGTTGGGTCCAGTGGGAGGTTATAGAAACAGGTACATCGGTAGGTTAGGGTTAGATGGGGTTGTGGAGGATAGAGAAGCATAGGGGCCAAAGGGAAGGAGAGGATGTGACTCTGTAACCCCCTCCAGCCCCCACACCCCTCCCCGTCAGAGAAAGGTTACAGAATCTGTGTGTTGTTCCAGATCTCACTGTCAGCATCTCTCGTGTCCACAGTGGAGGGAACTCTGTGGTCTGAGTGGCATCTGTGGGGGCAGAGGGACACTCGACATTCCGGGATCCGGAACCCCATGTTGGGATGGAGAGGGTAGACTGGAGGAGGTTGTCGGTGTGGGGAGGTGAGGAGGGAGCAGCTGAGGAAAGGGGCTGGTGGGGCAGAAGGAGGGTCGGACTGATTCTCTGGTGTACAGTGAGAATGGGAAGGGGGCAGGGAGAGGGGAATCTGGCATGTGAAAGGGGGTAGGAGGGAGAGAGAGTCATCCCTCCATTCCCGGCACATTCACATGCGAATCTGAGACTTTTACACACCTCCATCATAGAAGGATCCAAATTTTTCTTTGCTATATACCATCTTACATTGTATTTTTTATTGCAACTTGATTGCAATTTTACATTTTACTCTGTACTGCTGCCACAAAAATAAAATAAATTTCATGACACATGTGAATGATGATAAACCTGATTCTGATATCAGTCTCAATTGTGAACTGAGGATGGGAAGGGGTCAGGGAGAGGGGAATCGTGGTTGAGAAAAGGGGATAGGGGAGGGGAGGGAGTGGGAAGCAGCAGAGAGACGTTCTGCATTGATCAGTAAACCAATCATTTGGAACCAAGTGACCCTGCCTGGTGGTTCAGGGCTGGGTGTACCTGCAACATCACCACTCTACCATGAACTCCTTCCCTGTCACCTTCCCACATCCCTCCCACGGCACTCCACCCTCACCATTCCCAACATCCTTTGCTCCTGCCAGATATACAAACTCATTCTCAGCTCCAACGTTGGCAAGTATTTAAAATTCTTCATCAGTGAATAAACCCCCGTAAACCGGACACGAGTCCCCTCAGTAACAATGGCATCTGTGCCCCTGATCTAATAGCTCTACAGAAAGGGGTGAAACCCCCCAACGCTCTGGGAAGAGAAGCTCCACGCAATGACTCTACAAAGCTTGACCTGCTTGCCTGGTTTTGTTTGAGAGTGACTGCAATCTATTGTTGTCAAGCTCCAAATCTCTCCCTACCTGTTTCCTCACTGCATCAACACACTCAGTTCCTCACCTTCAACACACTTTTCCTGCTCCTCCACTGATTCAACTCATCCGTCGTGCCTATTCCGAATGTTGCTTCCGGATTTCAGTTCAGCATTCAACACTACTGTCCCACAGATCTTGGTGAACAAACTCCTCCTCCTCGATCTAAGTACACCATTGTGCAACTGGGTGTTGCACTTCCGAACCAACAGACCTCAGGTAGTGAGGATGCACAACACTTCCTCCCTCTCCATCATCCTCAACATGCTCTACTCACACAAGACTGCTCGGCCAAACACCCGAGCAATTGCATTGTCAAGTTCACTGAAATTCACAGTGGTGGGGCTCCTGACCATCAATGATGAGAAAAGGTGGAAGAGCTCAAAGCTTGGTTCCAGACAAATAATCACTTTCTCAATGTCAATAAGACAAAAGAGATGGTTATCAAATTTGAGAGAACTCGCTTCACTCACACCCCTCTTTACATCAGCAGCACAGCAGTGGAAACAGTGAACAGTTTCAAACTCCTGGAAGTGGACAAATCACACAACCGTTCAAGGCCCCAGAGCACATTGTACACTGTCACGAAAGCTCACAAACACCTCTACTCTCTCCGGAGGCTGAAGAGAGCTGGACTGTGTAAATCTACACTCATGTCCTTCTACAGATGCACAGCAGAGAGCATCCTAACATGCTACATCTCTGCAGAGTACAGAAACCTCTATGTGGAGGGCAGGAAGGCTCCACAATGGGGGCAGTTCATTCTGCCCAACACATCAGCAGTACCTGCCTACCCACCATAAAGGACATAGCTACAGAGAGAGTTGTCTATTTAATATTACAGTAATATTTGAGTAATCTTGTAAATATATTGTTTGATGAAGCATTCTTTGTTGTTTATATAATTCATTATGGTTATATGTAAAGAATACGTGCATTGCGTCCATCATGACACCACGATATGTGTGCACCTTGCGAAAAGTAAATAAACAAGTTCACATGTTTATCTCCCGTCTCCTTGCTTTCATTTTAATTTAATGTTTTCAAGTTACAAAACATAACGGGAAGTTGTGTAAAAGGGCCGGCAGCATCATAAAGGATCACACCACTTTACTCAAGGTATGCATATCCCACTCCTGTCAGGGAGGAGGCTACGTAGCCTGCACGGCAGGACCACCAGACTCAAAAACAGTGACTTTGCCCAAGCAGTCAGTCTGGTCAACACCTTCGCCCACTAACCAGCCCTCCATCAGTACTTTATCATTTCCTGTCAGGCATCTTATGCACAGCCTCGTGTCACTTTATGGACACACAATCAATGTATGTAACCTATCTTAAGTATTTATATTTGTTTTTGTTTTAAATTATTGTGTTCTTTATCATTTGTGTTTTTTTGTGCTGTACCAGATTCTGAGTAACAATTACTTTGTTCTGCTTACACTTGCATACAGGAAATGGCATTAAACAATTTTGAATCCTGAAAAGTTGCTCCCGCCATTGGGCACATTTTCAAAGCACGCCGCCACCCAGGCCATGCTCCTTTCTCGCTGCTGCCATCAGGAAGGAGGGACAGCAGCCTCAGGACTCACACCACCAGGTTCAGGAACAGTTATTACCCCTCAACCACCAGGCTCTTGAGCCAGTGTGGATTAAGTTCAAAGTTCAAGGTAAATTTTATTATCAGAGTACATGCATGTCACTGGATACAACCCTGAAATTCTTATCCTGCGGGCATACAGAAGAGTTACTGTAAACAATGGACAACAAATAGTGCAAATGCAGATACAAATAAATAGCAACAATAAGGAGCATGAAATAACAAGATAAAAGATTACTTAAATGAGTGTAGTTATCCTGTTTTGTTCAAGAGCCTGATGGTTAAGGGGTGGTAACTGTTCTTGAAGCTGATGGTGCGAGTCCTGAGGCTATTGCCCATGTCATCTTGAGCTGTGACACTGAGAGTAACTAAGAATCACAAATCGGAAGAATACACACAGGAGGGTGTCGAGTCCATTACAATGTAAAAGCCAAAAACTATTTAACTGCCCTCTCCTTTCTCCACTGCACTGTAGCTTCTAATATTTCCAAAACGTCCTTCACTTTCTCCTCTGAAAGCCTCAGCCCGAAACGTCAACTGTCTACACTTTTCCGTGGATGCTACCGGGTCTGCTGAGCTCCACCAGCATTTTGTGTGTTGTTCAAATCACTTTTGCCTCAATTGCATGCGGGGCATGCTACTACCCGTGAACACAGGAGCCTGAAGCACTTAATGATTCAGAAACAGCTTCTTCCTCTCTGTCAAAGTGCATGAATACTACCCCATTATCCATTTTATTTCACTGTTTTGTAACTTGTAGTCATCTTGTGTCTTTGCTTTGTACTGCTGCCAAAAAAAAAATTCCTGTTATATAAAGTGATAATAAACCAGTCTGATTCATAAAGCAAAATGATAAATGTCATGCAATAAAAAATAAAACCAACCACTATTAAAAATCGATGGCAGACTTGTCACTGTCCAGAGGGTAAACTAAAGAAATGTTGTTTGAGACGGTGCATTACCAATGAAAAAATATCAGCAATAGCAAAAACCCTAAGCTTAAAATATTTTAGCAATTTAGCTTGCTTTTCAGAAGTCACCAATGTTGCCCATTTCCTGCATTCTGTTCTTAGTAGGATATTTGAGAGTGATTTTTCTGATCTTACCTTGTCCCATTTGGCATTAATTTCTTCACGGGTTATGGTGGTATATGGATTGGACTTTGCAGATGAAATGCCATAGGTCTGAATAATCTTCTGCACTTCATTGAGAATTCCCAGAATGGCTTGTCTCTCACTGTCTGCTTCTGAAAGGGTGGCTTTAAACTGTTCATGAGCCATTACAAGATTCTGAACATCAGGAGAAATGTGCAGAAAGAAAGCTTCATTATAAATCATGATCATTTATTGGTGGCACAGATAATATTGTAATTGTCACTTTTAAAGATCAGGTCCATGCAAGTCCCTGGTTTGTTCGGAGTGCAGATAAATGCCAGCCCTTTCCTCTGGAACCCGTGACAACAGCAAGCACATTTCTGCATGTTGTTATTTAAATAAATAAAATATAATTGAAAGGATTGTTTTATCTAGAGTACAATGAAAACAATTGGTCTAATGAAGTACCAATGCCAAGTACTGACCACCCAACATACCTTTACCTTCCCCTCTTCTCTATTTTCCACAGGATCACTCTGTCCTTGATTCCCTTGTCCATTCATCCCTCCCGGCACTTCTCCTGCAAGTGGCCAAAGTGCTACACTTGCCCATCGACCTCCTCCCTCACCTCTATTCAGGGCCCAAACAGCCTTTCCAGGTGAGGCAACACTTCAACCTGCAAATCTGCTGGGGTCCAATGCTCCCGATGCAGCCTCCTCTAAACTGCTAAGACCCATCGTAAATTGGGGGACCACTTTGTCGAGCACCTCTGCTATGTCCACAAAAAGCATAACTTCACGGTAACTAAACATTTTAATTCCAATTCCCATTCCCAATCCAACATGCCAGTCCATGGCCTCCTCTTGTGCTACGATGAGGCCACCCTCAGGGTAAATGAGCAACACCTCATATTCAATCTGGGTAGCCCCCAACTTGATGGCATGAACATTGAGTCCCCTTTCTAGTATAAAGATTTTTTTAACTCCCCCTCCTCTCTTCTTCTATTCCCCACTTTGGCCTCTTGCCTTTTCTCACTTGCCTATCATCTCCCCCAGGTCCCTTCCTCCTTCACTTTCTCCTGTAGTCCACTCTCCTCTCCTATCAGATTCCTTCTGCTGCCCTTTACCTTTCCCACCCACCCATCTTCACCTATCATCTTCTAACATTCCTCCCTCCCCTCCCAACTTTTTGTATTCTGGTGTCTTTCCCCTTTCCTTTCCAGTCCTGAAGGGTCTTGGACCAAAACGTTGACCGTTTATTCCTTTTGGATGCTGCTGACCTGCTAAGTTCCTCCAGCATTTTGTGTGTGTTGCCAAAGCAAAAGCATGCAAAGCTCCATCCCACAGCTTGATATGGAAATATCAAGTCTACAATTAGAACAAATTAGCATATTTTCCCAAAGCAACATCACTGTGTCCATTGTTATCCACTATTTTAACTGTACCTGAATCTCTTCAATGCTGTGAACAATAAACATGTCTTGCAGATCTTCCATTGCTCCTTCCATCCAGTTGTTAAAGGGTGAAGCCCTCTTTACAAATTCTAAGAAGAGCTGATCGATAGTTTCCAGTAATTTTTCAGTTCTCTGCAAGTTGGACAGAGCAAGAACATTTACTTCCCTGCTGTGGAAGGACTGTGAAATACAGAGGTCATTAGTCATTAATCATGGAACTAAAACACTTTTTTATTGCACCTGCAGCTTTGGTTGCACTTGTTTGGGACCCCCTCAGAAATCTGCTGCCCACATCCCTTCTTCCCACTGCCATTCCAGTTCCCCTAGATGCAAAGGCAGAGGGAAGAGTGGATATGGGCAACAGCTTTTAAGGGCATTCAGTTAGTTGATGCTTTATGCCACCTAGTGGATGAAAGCAAGATTGTGATCCTTTTCTCTATCAACCAAGAGTGGCCTGCACAATTAGGAAAATGCCAAGAGACACACTGATACAAGTCATAGAGTCATTAGGCATAAAGGTGGGTGTTTAGGCTCTCCGTATCAGCTCTGCAGGACAACCAGTTAGTTGTATTCACACAAATTGCCTCCAAAGCTACACAATTTCTTTTCCTCTAGTGCTTAACTTTTGAAATCATTGACCATCCAGGATTCCAGCTTTGCTTGTGGGCATCCAGTTGCATAAAAGCGTAAGAGAAAGGAGCAGAATCAGGCCATTTGGCTCATTGAGTCTGCTCCTCCATTCCATCACAGCTCACCTCTCAACCCCATTCTCCAGCTTTCTCCCCATAACCTTTCACACCCTGACTAATTAAGAGCCTATCAAACTCCACCTTAAATACACTCAACGACTTGGGCTCCAAATTCCATTGATTTACCACACTTTGGCTGAAGAAATTCCCCATCTCCATTCCAAATGAACATATCTCTATTCTGAGGCTGTGCCCTCTGGTCCAAGGCTTCCCCAGTATCGGAAACACCCTCTCCACATCCACTCTGTCTAGGCCTCCATGTCCAACACATTATCCTCCACAACCTCCGCCATCTTCAAAGCGATCCTATGACTAAACGTATCTTTGCCTCCCCCACCTCCGCTTTCCACAGTGATCCTCTGGGATTCCTTTGTCCATTTGTTCCTCTCCCTCCAGGCACTATCCCTGCAAGCACCCTAGGTGCTCCACCTGCCCGTTCACCTTCTCCCATGCCTCTATTCAGGGTCTCAAACAGTCCTTCCAGGTGAGGCAACACTTCACCTGAGTATCTGCTGGCTTGTCTATTGTGTCCATTGCTCTTCAGGAGACCTCCTCTACTTTGGTGAGACCTGTTGTCAAGCACATCCACTACAAGTGGGACTTCCTAGTGGCTAAACGTTTTAATTCCGATTCCCGTTCCTGGTCTGACGTGTCAATCCATGGCCTCCTCATGTACCACGATGAGGCCACTCTCGGGGTGGAGGAGCAACACATTATATTCCGTCTGGGTATCCTCCAACTGATGGCATGAATATCAATTTCTCCTTCTTGTGAAGGAATTCCACCCCTCCGCCCTCTATTCCCCACTCTCACCTTTTATTTCTTCTCACCTGCTTATTACTTTTCCCTGGGTCCCTTTCTCCTGTGGTCCTCTCTTCTCTCCTATCAAATTCTTCCTTCACAAGCCCTTGACCTTTCCCACCAACCAGGCTTCGCCTATCACCTTCCAGCCAGCCTCTTTCCCCTCCCCCACCTTTTTATGCAGGCATCTCCCCCCTTCCCTCTCAGTACTGAAGAAGGATCTCAGTCTGTTTACTCATTTCCATAGATGCTGCCTGACTTGCTGAGCTTATCCAGCATTTCATGTGTTCCTTTCATTACTCGATAGGGTCTCAATGAGCTCCCCCTTCATTCTTCTAAATTCCAGCAAGTACAAGCCCAAAGCCATCAAATGCACCCCAGACATTAACCCTTGCATTCCTGGAATCATTCTTGTGAACCTCCTCTGGATCCTCTCCAATGTCAGCACATCACTTCTTAGATAAGGGGCCCAAAACTGCTCACAATGCTCCAGGTGAGGCCTCACCAGTGCCTTATAAAGCCTCAGCATTACATCCCTGATTTTATATTCCAGTCCTCTCGAAATGAATGCTAACGTTGAATTTGTTCCACTCAAAAGTTCTTTTATATAACCGGCAACAAACTGTTACCAGAACATTAGTGTTCACTGCTCCTTCCATCTCAACTAAAGGCAAAAAATAACACCATCCCTACAACAAAAACATGATAAACTCAGAAATTTGTTGAATAGACTATTTATTTGTATGGTTTCCCCCCACATCACTCAGTGCTTTTTGTTCAAGATCGAAGGCCATATCCCCTGATCCTGTAGCATCGGGAATTAGACATTGAACAACATGATTTGCCACTTCAACTGAGACTCAGTACTGGCAGGGGACACCTGCCTTCACTTGTTTATCATTCCAGGGAGTTTGGAGATTTTGTGCAAGAGAGATTGGTGGTATATTAGCAGTGTTATGCTTGCTTGCAGTGAGTAGCCCAGGTCTCAGAGGCGTAAAGGATCAAGACCCAAACCTTCACAAATCAGGTGCTCTATTCCTTTATCAAGCTCGGTAAGCCCTCCTTCTCCACAAGCCTGAATTTATTAATCAGCCTTTGCCAGAAACTTCAACCACCAGACAATTGCATTCCCTTTGTCAACCTTCTCTGAGAGAGAAAGATGGCACGAAGAGGAAGCATCAAGTACAATGGATTCCAGTTAATTGGGGCAACTCCTTATTTGAGACAACTCAAACAACCAACACAAATCTGGAAAATAGACTGGATTCCCTTAGTTTATTTGGGACACTATGCTGCTTAATTGGGACAAGAGACTGTTGCCGAATGTTTTCTAACTAGTGTTAATCGCGGACACGTCGTGTGGCTGTTATAGACACTACAGCATGGTTAGAGTGAACAGTTTTGAAATAGCGTCACTTGTATGTTTTCAAAAAGCAGTGACTTCAGTCACTTATAGTTGATCAGCAATAAACAGAAAGGGAATTCAGAAACAATTTGCTGGCTGCAGTTTCAAGCCTTCAGGCTTGGAGATGCCAGCAGTCAAAATGAAGCTATTTCACTTCTTCAAAAAGTTTGAAATTATGAAGAATTTGAATGCATTGACAATCATTTTGAATGTTACAATTAAAATGAAGATTTGGAGGATGCAATCATCAAAAGCACTGCTTGAAGGCAATCCACTATCTGCACTGGGTGGCTACGCTGATTTTGTTCATTTACAGTCAATCGAAAGAACACATCAGTGTACACTGCAGGGATTCCTCTGTCGATAACCATTAGGAACAAATAGTCAGTTTTATAGTACTGTTGTAATTTTGGTAGTCTTCTAGCAACACACACAAAATGCTGGTGGAACGCAGCAGGCCAGGCAGCATCTATAGGAAGAAGCACTGTCGATGTTTCGGGCCGAGACCCTTCGTCAGGACTAACTGAAAGAAAAGATTGTAAGAGATGTGGGAGGGGGAGGGGGAAATCCGAAATGATAGGAGGAGGAGGAGGGGGAGGGATAAAGCTAACAGCTGGAAAGTTGATTGGAAAAAGGGATACAGAGCTGGAGAAGGGAAAGGATCATGGGACGGGAGGCCCTGGGAGAAAGAAAGGGGGAGGGGAGCACCAGAGGGAGATGGAGAACAGGCAAAGAGTGATTGTGAGAGGGGCAGAGAGAGAAAAAAAGGAGAGAGAAAAAAAGTGGAATAATAAATAAATAAAGGATGGGGTAAGAAAGGGAGGAGGGGCATTAATGGAAGTTAAAGAGATCAATGTTCATGCCATCAGGTTGGAGGCTACCCAGATGGTATATAAGATGTTGTTCCTCCAACCTGAGTGTGGCTTCATCTTGGCAGTAGAGGAGGCCATGGATCAGAATGGGAACGGGACGTGGAATTAAAATGTGTGGTCACTGGGAGATCCTGCTTTCTCTCGCGGACAGAGCGTAGGTCTTCAGCGAAACGGTCTCCCAGTCTACGTCGGGTCTCACCAACATATAGAAGGCTGCATCGGGAGCACTGGACGCAGTATACCACACCAGCCGACTCACAGGTGAAGTGTCGCCTCTCCTAGAAGGACTGTCTGGGGCCCTGAATGGTGGTGAGGGAGGAAGTGTAAGGGCAGGTGTAGCACTTGTTCTGCTTACAAGGATAAGGGATAAGTGCCGGGAGGGAGATTGGTGGGAAGGACGAATGGACAAGGGAGTCATGTAGGAAGTGATCCCTGCAGAAAGCAGAAAGAGGAGGGGAGGGAAAGATGTGCTTGGTAGTGGGATCCCGTTGGAGGTGGCAGAAGTTACGGAGAATTATATGTTGGACCTCGTGTTTAGTAGTCTTCTAATTTGTTCTGTTTAAATACATAATTTGCTACTCAGTTAAATGGTAGTTTCTCTTTTTTATACCTTTCAGCTATTTCCATGAAACTTTGGCTATTTGGGGCCACCATTTAATTGGCCCAAAATATACTGGGTATGATATATTCCAATTAAACGAAACCCACTGTTTTCCTGCTACAATTGAAATCCACATTCACACCGATGGGTACTTCAGTAAGCAACATCGTTTAAAATTCCTATTGATACTTAAACCTAGTGAGAGCAGCAGATTCCAGACTACAGACTTGGGTGGTGAATGCAGTTCCCCTTTATGAAAATGGAAGTGGGGATGGTGCACTGGTTTGCCAATACCTGACTATCCTGCTAGAGAATTTAGTGTTTAGAAAATAAAATAGAAGAGATCAGAGCAAGATTGCAGTACCAGAGACGTCGGGGATAGCTGTGTACTTTGCTTCATGGGAATGTGGCTCACGTCTAACCTTTTCATGAGCAGGACTGAGACAGAACGTGGCAGTTCTGTCCCAGTCCAGCTCACTCGACCTGGAACATCTGGCAGTCAAATGTTGCACTTTTTATCTGGCAAGGGAGTTTTCTGCCATCGTCCTGTGGCAGTGTACATTTGACCTCAGGCCAGCGTCAGCCAGGCACTGGAGGAGCTACGCTCTGCGAGCAAGAGACACGAGACAGCACATCCTGATGCTTTTCCTGTCATTGTGGGGGGCTTCAGGCCAGCTTGAAGAAGTCTCTGAACAACTTCCACCAACATATCAGCAGTGGAGCCAGAGCAGCCAACACACTTGACCACCATCAAGAACACTTACTGCCCACACATCGGAAAGCCTGGTCACCCGGCACGTTGGCAGAGATGAAAGCCCGCAGCACCAGTGGCGAGGACAGGGAGGCAAGGTCAAGGCAGGCAGAGGAGTGCTTACAGGACTGCTTTGAGTTGCTGCATGGGACAATATTCAGAGACTGACTGACTTCATCAAGACTTGTGTAGATGAGTGTGTGCCAAACATACCCAAAGCAAAAGCCGTGGATGACCCAGATGATTCATAGTCTGCTGAGGGCTAGATGTGTGGTTTTCAAGACCGGTGATTACCAGCTATACAAGTGGTCCAGGTATGATCTACAGAAGGCTATTTTAATAGTGAATAAAGAATTCTGGTTGAAGTTCGAGACTCCCATGCACATCAGCTCTGGCAGGGTTTGCAAGCCTTTATTTCCTACAGGGCGATACTTAACATCATGAATGCTGTGACGCTTCACTCCCAGACGAGCTCAATGCCTTTTATGCACACTTTGAAAAGGAGAATAAAACAACACCTGTGAAAATTCTGCGGCATCTGGTGACACCCTGTCATCTCTGTCTTGGAGGCAGAAGTCAGAACATCTTTCAAGAGGGCGAATCCTCTCATGGTGCCAGGCCCCAATGGTGCACCCGGTCTGGCATTGAAAACCTGTGCCAACCAACTGGTGGGAGTGTTCTAGGATAACTTCCATCTCGCACTGCTGCAGTCAGAGGTCAGAGATACAAAAGGGCGACAATCATTCCAGTGCCCAAGAGGAGCAGGCTGAGCTGTCTCAACAACTATCACCCAGTTGCACACATAGTTACCGTGACGAAGAGCTTTGAGACATCGGTCAAGCCTAAGCAAGGACCTGGGCCTGCTGCAATTTGCATATGGTCTACAGCGATGCAATCTCACTGACTCTCCACTTGGCCTTTGATCACCCAGACAATGATAATAACCACATTAATCGCCGTTTGCATCAAGTCCAAAACTTGGGCCTCTGTACCTCCCTCTGCAACTGGATCCTTGACTTCCTTATTAGGAGACCACAGTCTGTGTGGATCAGAAGTAATATCTTCTCCTCCCTGGCAATCAACACTGGTGCGCCTCAAGGATGTATTCTTAACACACTGCTCTGTGGCAAGGAATAGCTCAAACACCACCTGTAAGTTTGCCGATGAACAGGACTACACATGGTAACAAGGCAGCGTACAGGGTTACGGTTAAGTGGTTGAGTGGTGTTGCAGCAACAACCGTGCACTCAATGTCAGGAAGATCAAGGATTTGATTGTGGACTTCAGGAAGGGGAAGTCAAGGGAACACACATCAGTCTTCATCGAGGGATCAGCAGTGGAAAGGATGAGCAGTTCCAAGTTCCTTGGTGTCAACATCTCCGAAGATCTCTCTTGGGTCCAACATATTCATGCAATTACAAAGGCAGCATGATAGTGTCTATATTTCATTAGGAGTTTGAGGAGACCTGGTATGTCACCGAAGACTCTTGCAAGTTTCTACGCATGTACCGTGGATGCATTCTAACTGATTGCATCACCGTCTGGTATGGAGCGACCATAGCAGAAGATCGGAAAAAGCTGCAGAAAGTAGTAAACTCAGCCAGCTCCAGCATGGACACTTGCCTCCCCAGCATCAAGGATACCTTCAAAAGATGATGGCACAAGAAGATGGGCAACCATCATTAAGGACCCCCCTCCTCACCTAGGGCACACATAGGAGCCTGAAAACACACACACTCAATGTTTCAGGAGAAGTTTCTCCCCTCCACCATCAGATTTCTGAATGGACAATAAACCACGAACTGGGTGGAGCTTAGGAGATAATGGCGCCTAACAGTGACTCTTTTGCTTGCATCTTCGAAAACAGCTCTATTTCTATCCTTAATATCTCTATTTTTCCCTTTCAAGGTTCTTTTGAAAACCCTGACCTGGAGTTACACGCTGACTTCGAATCTTTGTGGGAATGGGTCTTACAACTGACCACTATTCGACATACCAAGGACGCGGCCTAGAAGACTAGCACGCCTCTGGGGTTCTGGGATTCCATAGCTCTGGAGGTGGGCAGAATTGAGGTTGGTGCCTCCACAGGAAATCGGTGCGTCGTGGGAGACAGAAGATCGAAAGCAGCAAGCTGGCTGCTGGCTGTGCGCCCAGAGACCCGAGTTCTTTGGCCACAGAGCTCGGAAAAAGCAATGCAACAGACTTCGAGTGACCCAGGGTTAAATTTCCATTTGTACTTAAAGTCAATGTGAGTATCTTTTCAAGAGTCCGAACACTGTTCAGTAAACATTAGCTATTCACTAATGTAAACTGAATGTAAACATTACTGAATGGCCAATTTTTAATATATATTACTTCCATTTTTTGCATTATTTTTGATCTATTTAATACACATTTACATGCTTACTGTAATTGATCTATTTATTTTATTTTCTATCTATATTATTGTGCATTGCATCGTATTGCTGCTGCTAAGTTAACAAATTTCATGACACATGCCAGTGATAATAAACCTGATTCTGTTATGGATGAGACATCAAGGAATGCTCAATACTTTTAATTCATAAACCACCCAGTAAGCAATCAACATAATCCCAGATGGATGACAATGTAAAAGGCAAATGGCTTCACTAGTGTTTACTCCTTTCTAGAGGATAAGGGCTGCTCAATGGATGAGGACTGAAGTTAAAAAACTAACCATCTATTTGAGATACAGCACAGAATAGGACCTTCTTATCCATCAACCAGCACTGCCCAGCATTCCTCGATTTAATCTTAGCTTAATCATAGGACAATTTACAATGTTCAATTAACCTACCAACTGGTATGTCTTTGGACTGTGGGAGGAAACCGGAGCATCCCAAGGAAACCCACCTGGTCACGGGGAGAACGTGCAAACTCCTTTCAGGCAGGGGCGGGAATGGAACGCAGGTCGCTGACACTGTAAAGCGCTGTGCTGACCACTACATGACCATGAGTGTCAGACTTAAAAACCTTAAAATCTTGCACAATTTCTTCCAGGCCACCACATGTTCTGTTAAGTATCACAATTGCCTGCCACCCAGTACTCAGTTCCATTGGCTTCAGTCTTACCGATGACAGGAAAAAAGACAGCAATTTTGCATTCACATTGCAAATTTTATCCAATGGCTTCAAATTAAAGCTGCGATTATAAACTGTCACAATATATCTGAGCCGTGTAAAACAAAAAAAAACTCTGCAAGTGCTGTCAAGTTACTTTTTGGTATCGTATTCAGCAGGGATGTCCTATAACAACACATGCTGACAGTTAGTTGATGCAATAGCTGTGTATATTTGGAACACTGGTTTTTCCATGGAAAATGGCAGATCATGTTTGAACACCGGCCTCACCCTTACATCATGTAGGTTAGACTCAGAGACAATATTCAGAAAATACCATCACGCAAGTAGTTTCCTTCAAATAAATCTTACCTCTAAAGCTTCTCTCCGCTTCTGAGTGAGAGTTCCAAAATTATCCCATTTATCACAAATTTTCTGGCATCGTTCATTTACTCCAGCAGCATTGTGATAATCCAACTCACTTCAAAAAGAAAATCAGTAAAATTCCTTCAAAATCATCACAAAACCAACTGGCTCTCTTTACAAGTACAAAATGCTGTGGATAATTCAGATTTAAGCACATTTATTATCAAAGAATGTATAAATTATACACCTTGAGGTTCATCAGCTTACAGGCAGCCACAAAACAAGAAACCAAATCCAATTTTTAAAAAGACTGCGCAGAGAAAGAGAGAAAAAAAGACACAAATCATGCAAACAATCTAAGCAAGCCAACGGTATTCTGAACCAGACCGAGTTCCAGATAACTCCCGGAGCAGCTGGAGTAGGCCCAGCCCTCGGTCCCAGTTCATCACACCAGTGGGGCAAAAAATGCACAGCAGCAAGATCAGTTCCCAGCCTCAGCGCCGCAGAGAGGAAATGAAAATTCATGGGAGAGCGAGCGAAGTCAGCCCAACCCTCACGTCTGTTCCAGCCACTGGGGCTTCCAGCTTATCTGTGCCAGTATTTAAATTGTCGAAGCACAGGGTAGTGCCTCATTCTAGAACCCGGACTTTGGAGCCACGATACGCTTAGGCTGCCTAGTCCAAAGCCATTCACGATCTCACAAATCGGCTCAACGCTTGGAGTGATCCAACCTTGCACCCGGTTTAGGTAGACGGGCACCGAAACTCTTCCACATCAACTCCTCTCCAAATCGTTCACTCCATTCCGGCAGTAATAGCAACTCTGTCTGCGACACTGGCTCGAACACGATGCGCCTCACCATGCCCCAGGACAGCTGACCCCTCGAACTAGCCTCACCTCCACCTGCCTCCTCACTGTCTACAATGATAGCTCACCACAACTTGCTTCAGGAAAGCTATTATAAGTAACATTTTTAGTTGAATCTCTTGCCTTCTGAACTACCAGTAAGCTGTCCCACATCTTCAAGAGCGCCAATTTAAAACAGAAGTTTTAATTGCAAAAATGAAGATGATATATGGAAGCTATATGGGATGTGGGTAAGTTAAGGGCATGGGTAAAGATCTAACATAAAAATAAATGTAGGAAATTAAATATATATTTTTTTAATGAAGTAAGACTGCAGAGCTCTCTGATGTATAGGATCTGAGGATCCGAGTACAAGATTCCCAAAAAGCAGGGATGCAGGTACAGTTATAATTAGGATAGCTAATAGAATGTTTTAATTTAGAACGAAGAACATTGAATGCAGAATTCAAAGTTAATGTTGCGCACTGGCAAGATCATATCTGGAGATCAATGCACAGCACTGGACTCCTTATTTAAGGAAGGAGGTAAGTGCTTTGGAATCAGTTCTTGGAAGGTTTACTAAGCTGGTGTCTGAAATGCCCACATTTTATATAAGGAAGCGTTGGATGAGCTGGAGTTTATCCACTGGAAAATAGAGGTAACAGCTGAAAAAGAAATTGTGGGGAGGGGGGCACTTGACAGGGTACACATGGAAAGAATGCTTGCTTTTGTAGAAAAATCACTAAAAATAAGTCAGAGGTGTGGAGATATTGTTTCTCTCAGATGGTCTTGACTTTTTGGAATTGCTTCCTCAAAGAACAACAGAAGCAGACTCTTTAAGTATTTTTAAGACAGAGAAGTAGATTCTTGATAAGCTGAGGAAGTGAAAAGTTACTGAGAGAACAGAAATGTCCCTTCTATTTGGTGTGAGTTCTTACTTACTCAAATTGACAGTTTTGTTTTGACTGTATGGTTAGGAGGAATTGGTCGTTCTCAAAGTCAGAATTTATTTCTCTTTCCTAATTACCCTGGTCAACTAAATGGCTTGCCAATGTATTTAAGAGCCATCCATGTTGATTTCATTATTACAAATGACCCTGCAGTTCAGAGATACTTTAAAATTAAAGCAGTGGTTTATAAAGTTAGCTTAAAATACACAATTAATAAATAATTCAAAATATTAAACCTGTATTCTACAAACCCTATTGTTATTAATGGTGCTTTGGGTCTTGTGACAGCTCAGACCTGGCACAGAAGCAACAAGGAGATTCTCCCTGTGTGATATAGGGAAATTTCAATAAAATTGGCTTCTGTTTCTGGGTCTCAAGGAGTTCAGCAATAGGGCAAACTGACAACTCTTGAATCTCTCAATATTAGCATGTCTTGGAATTTCACAGCGTACATACAAACATCCGGGAACTACATTGATTTGACTGTGTGAAGAATCATGTCTCGATTTGGAACCAAGAGCCAAAACTGACATGATAGATAGATAGATACTTTATTCATCCCCATGGGGAAATTCAACATTTTTCCAATGTCCCATACACTTATTGTATCAAAAACTAATTACATACAATACTTAACTCAGTATAAATATGATATGCATCTAAAATCACCCTCTCAAAAAAAAAGCATTAATAAATAGCTTTTAAAAAGTTCTTAAATAGTTTACTAAAATACATTGAATGGTAACTTAAGCTCAGTCATAACCCCGGCACTTTAACATATCTTTCCCCTGGCGGTTGAATTGTAAAGCCGAATGGCATTGGGGAGTAATGATCTCTTCATCCTGTCTGAGGAGCATTGCATCGATAGCAACCTGCCGCTGAAACTGCTTCTCTGTCTCTAGATGGTGCTATGCAGAGGATGTTCAGGGTTTTCCATGATTGACAGTAGCCTACTCAGCACCCTTTGCTCTGCTACCGACGTCATACTCTCCAGTTCTGTGCCCACGACAGAGCCCGCCTTCCTTACCAGCTTATTAAGACGTGAGGCTTCCCTCTTCTTAATGCTGCCTCCCCAACACGCCACCACAAAGAAGAGGGCGCTCTCCACAACTGACCTATAGAACATCTTCAGCATCTCACTACAAACATTGAATGACGCCAACCTTCTAAGGAAGTACATTCGACTCTGTGCCTTCCTGCACAAGGCATCTGTGTGATTCAGCGCAACATGATACAGCCACACTGCATTTCCTCTGACTGAACATCTGTAATTCCTGTGATTTGACCATACTTGCAGCCTGTGGCATTCATGAAGACATCATCCAATCATCAGTAGGCTTTTGGTGTTGAGATCAAAAAATGTGGAGATTTGCTCAAGCACAAGATCTACGCGAAGTAAAATAAATTACTTAGCAGACAACATCCCAAATCAAGAATATAAAAAGACATCAGTGGATAAAGCACAGAAAATCAGGCAGCACCTGTGGAATGTTAAAGTTTCAGATCAAAGACCCTTCATCAGAACTGAGGGTAAAGAGCAGAAGTTTTCATAAGACATAGGCTTGTTGGAACAGGGCTGGGGGAAGAACAGGAACAGGTTTGAAGTCCAGCCAGACATGCTGTACATGTGGATTTACTGCAACTAACACTGAACTGAATTGTTCTTAAACTACCTATCCATGTTTGCCTTCAGAGTCCACCTTACCCACCACTAAAATTCTACCTCATTTGCAACAGCAACCTCAGCAAACATGAAGATCGCATGCAGCCAGTTACAGTGAATTGACGTCGACTGCCAAAAGAACAGAATCAAGCTTCCTGCTCCGTCCTCCTCTTCCATATGTGCCGAGAGAAATCAGTGGCTCCACTGTGACTTGGGGAAAGCAAATTGAGAATTCACAGGTTTCTACCTTGTCAGAATTCTACCAGAAGGATGGGAACAAGGGGATTTTGTTCCCTGGGCAGCTGCACCAAAGCTCCCATGCCATCCAAGCCCAAGCAACTCAAGCTATGAGACAAAATTATCAAGTCAAGTCACTTCTTATTGTCATTTCGACCATAAAATGCCGGTACAGTACACAGTAAACACAAAACAACGTTCCTCCAGGACTCTGATTTAACTGCAGGCATTGGATTCATTTATAATCAGTCAGGGGACCAGCAGCCTGACCCTGCCTCTGAGGGAACTGACCCAGATAAAGTAAAATCTACTTGTCCACCAACTGCTCCAATTGGAGAAGCAAGGCTGATGTTAAATGCTCCTTAACAAAGAGGGCGAACGATGAAAGTTTTGTTGAATATTGTCGTCACTGGGAGTAACCAGAGTTGCAGCATGCTATTTTGAATGAAGGAGTGTAAATCACCACCGAGAACAGTGTATCAATAGTGCAAATGAGCCATTTAAAATAAATACAACTCCTTTTTCTTTCAATGTTGTTAAATCAGACTTTGCGTGTCAGATCCTCTGCCCTGAAAATACCACAAATATTAATTAAGAATTTTATTATTATAGATTTAAGTTACCAAGGAAACCAATTAATGTCAGTTTAAAAAGCATGAGGTGTCACTGAAACACATCAGGATCCCAACATTACAAAATATTGCACAATGCTTTAATAACCCAACAAATACTTTCCCTTTATTTTTGAACAGAGCAAGTTTATTTCCAAAAGATACTTTATGAGATAAGTTTTATCTCAAACATTACAAAAAAATCTAACAGTTTGGCTCTATTTAACAGTTGCTATTGTTGTCTGCCAAGTAGACACCTTGTTCCAACTCTTATGAGATTTTCTCCAAGCATACTGCTCACTTAAATCAATACTGGTGACCAGTTTACTGTTTTGACCATCTGACGCAGATGTCTGAGAACAAAACGCTAGAGCAGGGGTCCCCAACCTAGGTTCCACAGACTCCTTGCTTAATGGTATTAGTCCATGGCATAAAAAAGGTTGGGAACCCCTGGGCTAGAATCATAAGTGAAGTTCTACCACCAATGGTCCTAGCTTGCAAGGTCAAGCAGTTCTTATTGATCCAGAAGTTTCAGTTCACTAAATGTCTTCAGCTAATATGGAACAAATGAGTCATGCTTCGTGGTAATCAAGGCAAGAAATACATATGTGCAAAACTGAAAGAGCAGTCCTTCAGGATTGAGTAAAGTGCGCAGAACTTCTCCTTTCGAAACTTAAAAATCAGCACTTACACCAACTCATTTTTGAAATAATTTGTTTTATATTTTAAAATATAGGTTTTACTTCGTACATCATGGGAAAAAAAACAACTTTTATCACCTGTATTAATTATTACCTTGAGGGAAATTCCATTAATTTTTAAGTCAAAACCTTTGTGAAACTAACAATCAAAAATCCCAAATCCATTCAGTTAATGAGTTCAGCTGTTATCAAAACTCAAAGCACAGCCATTTTCTGTTGCCTTTCAAAATTTAAACAGTTTGATTATACAGAGGCCAGTTGTTACCGAATCATAACCAGGTGTC
Organism: Hemitrygon akajei; assembly: GCF_048418815.1. Lineage (NCBI taxonomy): Eukaryota > Metazoa > Chordata > Chondrichthyes > Myliobatiformes > Dasyatidae > Hemitrygon > Hemitrygon akajei. The sequence goes on from NC_133130.1 coordinate 28,308,571, forward strand.
AGCCTGTAAATGGAACGTACTTCAACTCCTGTGCGATGGCAGCTATTTGCTCCACTCGGTCCTGGTGTGCAGCCAGATCACTCTCAAAAGCCTCATGCTTTCTCAGCAAGGCCCGGACTTCAGTCAAACTAACAGTTTCATAGTCTTTTTGCATCAAAATATAATCTTTCTCTGTGGAGAAAAGGAGCCCACATGAGCTTTGTGCTCTAAACTACTTTGAACTTTCAAATCAGGGTGTGGATAAAAACAGAGGCTATGATGGATGATGGAATGAATGAAACAGAAAGTGGATCAGGAACTGGAGAGCAACATGGCTTATTAGTCAATTATTCAGGAATTTATTGCAAGCATATGTAATATTGACCATCGGCCTACATTCTAATTCATATCTCTGTTTAGCAATTACAATAGATTAATGGTGCTAGGGTGTTATAGAGATATAACTATGCAAAGACATAGATTGTTTTTCCAGATGGTTCCTTACCATGTGACCATACTTCCTGAGATGTGGCTTTCTGTCTGAACTTCTCAGCAAGGTGCTCCAAACGCTCCAACCTTCTTATTTCACTCAGGAGCCATTCCTCATAGCCTTTTTCTACCTGCTCAAGACGCTGCCACGCACTTGCAATATCCTGGATTTGGGGAGTGGGTGAGGAGGGAGGGAATAGGAGAAATGAATTGTTTTGCTTTGTTCTTCCCAAGCCTCTCCCTGCAAATCAAATCATTTGTGATCACAACCCAAACCCAAGGAACTGCTAAGAAAAATCCTGAATAGATCACAGGAATACCAAAAGAAACCTAGGACTTCACCTTCCTATAAATATCTCAAATAGCTATTTCTCAACATCAGAAAGTAGCTAAAACTCTGCCTGTTTTTGCAGAAGAAAGCATCATGACAGATACTTTCCTTTCTTTTTATTCCATCTTGTCTTTGTTCATCAGTCACTGAAAGTGAATGAGCAAGTGCAGCAGGCAGTGAAGAAGGCTAATGGAATGTTGGCCTTTATTACAAAGGGAATTGAGTACAAGAGCAAGGAAATCCTCTTGCATTTGTACAGAGCCCTGGTGAGACCACACCTGGAGTATTGTGTACAGTTTTGGTCTCCAGGGTTAAGGAAGGACATCCTGGCTGTACAGGCAGTGCAGCGTAGATTCACGAGGTTAATTCCTGGGATGTCTGCACTGTCTTACGCAGAGAGGTTAGAGAGACTGGGCTTGTACACGCTGGAATTAAGGAGATTGAGAGAGGGGATCTGATTGAAACATATAAGATTATTAAGGGATTGGACAAGATAGAGGCAGGAAATATGTTCCAGATGCTGGGAGAGTCCAGTACCAGAGGGCATGGTTTGAGAATAAGGGGTAGGTCATTTAGGACAGAGTTAAGGAAAAACTTCTTCTCCCAGAGAGTTGTGGGGGTCTGGAATGCACTGCCTCGGAAGGTAGTGGAGGCCAATTCTCTGGATGCTTTCAAGAAGGAGCTAGATAGGTATCTTATGGATAGGGGAATCAAGGGATATGGGGACAAGGCAGGAACCGGGTATTGCTAGTAGTTGATCAGCCATGATCTCAAAATGGCAGTGCAGGCTCGAAGGGCCGAATGGTCTACTTCTGCACCTATTGTCTATTGTCTTTTACTTCACATGTTAACACTCATTCTCAACGTGATTTTAACTCACAAAGTTTAGAGTTCTCACAAAACTCATCTTTACTGTGGGTAGACGGAATGTAACATTAAGATCAGATCACGACTTAGCTGAATGGTGGAGCAGTTTAATTTGCCCATAATTTGTATTTTTAATGTAAAAAGTGCAAAACTATTCCTGAAATTGTGAACTTCTGCAATGTTGTCTTTTCACTGGAAGTAAAAGAGATCACACAAAAAGACAAAAAAGGTCAGACAGGAGGGAGGACTAAAGTCTTTGTTATATTCACAATAAACAAATGCATATTCCAATGCATCATTAGCTGTAATTTATTTTGCTGTTCTACACATGCTAACAAGCAGTTTACAATATAGCTATTTAATTTCAGCTACCCAATGCATTGATTTCAGGGTCTCCTTTGAGTACAATCCTTACAGAAACAAGAGTTTCCGTAAAGAATGAGAGGACTGATTAACAAGAAATGGTTATTGAAATCCAGGAGGTTACTTATTCAGCAGATTACTGAGATGGTGAAAATCACTGAATCATCAAACCTTAATCCTTTCTCCCTGTGGCTGTAAGACACAACTCCTCCTCCTTAAGTATGCAAGTACCGTATATGGTTTCATTCCACATCTGTATTTTGCACTATTACTTTTCAATGAATATTTTGTACTCTTTTCATACCTCACTGCTTGCATTTTGTATTTTAAAGTATTTATTTCTGACCCAACAACCCTGCAACAATAATTTACTTCAGGATAAAGAAAGTTTTATCTCAACTTCAAAAGGGGTCAACATAAAATGCTAGCCCTCTGATAGTTCTTAACCAGTATATTTTTGTTTTCTCCCTCACTGGTTTTTATTGAGTGTATTAATAAGGAACAACCAGGGAAATAAAGAACAGGGAACTATGATGAGATTGGATCTGCCGACTGGAATCTGGCATAGACACAATGGGCTGAATTGTTTTCTTCAATGTTGCAACAATCCTACAATTCAATGACAATTGATAAATATTGCCGGCCTCAATGGACAAAGGTGAGGATTAGTGATACTCTGGCACTGTGCAAAATAAAACAGCTACTTCAGCCACCAAAACTTCCAACAAAGTATGAACCTTACAACAATGCTGTTACGGGCCATAATGAGAAATCAAGCAGCTTTTCTGTAAAGCCACCGGCCATTCAAAATATAATTAACTACCTTAAACTGAAAATTTCACAATGGCTTTTTGAACGACTCACTGAAACCATTTTGCCCTCTGAAGGCATGAGTACTGAAACTACCTGACTGAAATTTAACACTGAAATCTCAAATCTGACAATGGCTTTTCCAATGACTTACTGAAACCATTTTGCCCTCAGAAGGCATGAAGGCTGGCCTGTTGCTGATCCGCAGCTTGGTCTGCAAAGTGTTGAAGTTGATTTCCAACTGACACTTCTCTTGGATTTTGGGGGGTTTGTGCAGACGGCGATAGTCTCGGAAATCCTCCAACTTCTGCTGCATGGCCTGCATGGTCTTCTCCGGGGTCCGATTTTCCAGCCAGGGAATGGTCCTCTTAATCCACTGCAGGAGCTGCCGGGGACAGGAATTCAGCTCACCAATCAGAATTACAGTACAAGTTCCTGCCACCGCCTGACTTCAACACCTTTGCAATCCCTTTGAGATACTTCCTCCGATTGAAACAGGGTATGGAAGTCTAAAACTAAATGGCATAGGTGAAGAGAATGTGGGGAAGGATTTGAAAGGGACCTTTTGGGAAACCTTTCCCAACCAGAGAATAGAGAGTCTATGGAATGAGCCGTTAAAGAGGAAGTGGTAGAGGCAGGTACAACATTTAATAGATTTTTGGACAGGTACAGTGCATCGAAAGGATAGGTTTAGAGTGATATAGGCCACATGGGACGAGCTGAGATGACACAGATGAGCAGGGCCAAAGGGTTTGTTGCGCCTATTACATGGCTTAATGGCTCTCAATGGGAGGCAGATCCCCATCTCTCCACTTATGTCTAAGACAATGACAGGTATTTGCATCAGCAGAAATCACGGGACAGCATGTTGCTAATTCTGCTCTCATGATTCTGAAGAGATTGCACGGATTTTTTTTTGGAACTGTCCATGTTTCACACTCACACTGAGCATTGTTATTGCAGGCATAAGCCCACTTATTGAGAAAATGTTAAAAAAAATACATGAGTATATTCAGTGATCGACTGGGGAGATCACCAAATGGAACATCTACAGTTACTCAGGGCAATGCAGTCGTGCAAACCAGTAGAGCTCCAGTGACCCAGGTTCAATACCAACCTCCAGTGCTGTTCATGTGGAGTTTGCATGTTCTTCATATGGGTTTCCTCTGGCTGCTCAGGTTTTCTCCTACAGGCATGCAAGTTGTTAGCTTAAAAGGGAGGGAAGGTTGAATTTAGTCTGAGTTTACCTCGCTGGCCAGCTTCTCATAATCTCCCATTGATTTTTCATTCTCCTGATTAACCGCCAGTATCTTGCAAATTCTGTTAGCAGCCATCTCAGCCTGCGATTAAAAATAAACTATTTGAGACACAAACATACCCACAGAGCAGTACAGAAAAGTGGTAGAACAGCTCTGCTCAGGAAAGTAATTCTGTATTCTACACTGCTATTGTTTTACTTTGTACTAACTTTACACACTATTGCAACAAATAGATCTGTAGAAACAGTATGCAAGACATGATTTCCACTGTATTTTGGTACATGTGACAATGATCATTTAGCTAAGATGCTCCCAGGCAGCAAGTGTTCACATTGCAGAGAACAACAAAAGCATAATTAAAGTCCAAAACGTGAAGAAAACCCTGCATTGATCAATTTATCCAACTTTAGGTTCACTTTGAAGTTTGAAAAGATTATGTGCAACATTATGTTAAGCATGCTGAAATAGCTTAAAGCACACAAAACTGTTAATCAATACTGTGAAGCCTTGGTAATTCAGAGTATACAGAGATAACGCAGGCAAATGGGATTTGCAGAGATGTCCAACATGGGTAGCATGGACACGGTAGGCCAAAGGGGCTTGCTTCTGCGCTGTACAATTCAAGGATCCTATAATATTGATATTAATAACAAAATGTCTGGGGCTCCTTTGTGTATCTGTATGGAACAGTAGTTAGGGAGAAAGGAAAGTACATCAAGTAGAGATGGTAGGAAGGTGGATTTGCACACAAGTTTCATTTATGCCTTAAGGTCTAACTTAATTTAAGACAGACGTTGACTTTCTTGGTCTGAAACTCCTCCCTAAAGTGAATTTAAATTTCCAATTTCTTGTGAAGTGGGCCTGCTGTGGACGGGTGGCAAGATGGAAAAAAAAATCTGCTTGTAACTAACCTCACATCCTATGATCTGTTGTTGCACCTCAACCTGCAGTGGGACTTGAGATGTGCAGAGGCCCGGCCTTCTGTCTTCATCCAGTACCACATCTGACACATGTCTAACTCAGTCTCTGGGTTTCCTATACATTATACCTACATTAAGACTTTTAGATCAGTATTGTGTTTGATTTTTATCCACAGTACGCTCAAATCTTCAATATTTCAATCATTAGAAATATCAAGAATTTCTCTTAGACCACTCAGTTCTGCTCTCCCTCTTCATATCTGCCTTTCCTACCCACTTTTCTCTTCCTTTCCTTCTCTATTACTTCACACTACCTTTCCATTGTTCCACTGTACATCCATTCTCATCCTAATATGGCAACTCTTTTGAAAATAAATCATTGTATACCAATAACACAAGAGATTCTGCAGATGCTGGAAATCCAGAGCATTGTATAGCAATGCCTAAAGCCCGTAGATTAATAGTTGATCTAAACCACAATTAATTAATTGGACCTACTTTTCAGGAAGCAACTCTTTTCTATTTCTTACCAGCCTTGGGAATCACTGAAGTCTGAAAGAAAGCTTTGGGTGATAGATATTTAATGAGAATGCAACATACTGATATAAACTGTTTTTACCTATTGTTAAATCATATGATGTAACCAAATGTATATTTTGAAAAACTGAAATGATAGAAAATAAAACATTCTTAGATTGAGCTTGTTGCCTATAAAAGTTGACCTACAGTAGGAGAAATTCGTGCATAGGTTGCATTTACAATCTGTTTTTTTTTTGCTTATTTAAAAGGTCAGCTGCCCCAGACTTTCACATTAAGATTGCATTTCTTCCACAATCTCAACCAATCTTCAGTACAAACATCCCAATATTTTCTAAGCTTGACATGAAGATTGGAATTGTTTAAAGCTTTATGTCCAATGTCACAAGAGCTTAATGTTTGAAACCACTGTTTCTTTAGACAAAACTTTTTACTAAGATTTGTACTTTCTAACAATTTGTATGGTCTTACACCCCATAGCATAATTTCTCAGCTCTTTATTTAGTTTGCTCAATATTTGTATGTTTGTTTCTACTCTAAAATAAACTGAAATCTTGGAATTAAGATTACTCATCATTCCTGAATCCTGGAAGAACCGCAAGGATCAGATCCAGCATTGGCTCGTTTATTCCTTTAAAAATCAGGCAATATTGACCCATCATTATTTAAAATTAAAAACAGCCTGAGACATGTTCTACAAACACAAGGGCAGAAAACCAACATCACTGTTATGGGACACAGCTGCAAAATGATAAGGCCAAGCTCTTCGTGAGAAGTCTAGATTAACAGGGATGTAGATTAGAAAATGAGGCACAATGGCCAATGGTGTCTGTACTGAGACAGATCACATTCATCATGTCTGATATTCTTTCCACTTCTCCCATCTTTTCTAAGAGGTACCAGTTCATACAGGGACACAGTTCCTTGGCACTGATATATTTCAGTACCTCACCTGGATAACACTTGGCGTACCAAAGATTCAGCAGACCCTGCTTCCCTGATTTCCGCAACTCAGCTCGCAACAGATTTTGCCTTCCTGACAGAGGACACAAGTGACCAAAACGTTGATTCATATTGTCATCTCTTGCTCTACGTAGCTGATAAAGCAGGTACCCCATTCACAACAAAACCCCCACAGTACTTGCTGCAGAAATGAATTCTTCCCTTGCATTGCAGTAACATACCAAGTGCTGTGTTGGCAACTGGAATTTTAGCAATAACTATCTGTCATGTAAATAATGATGGGGTCAATGTGAATCATGCACATCTACCCACAGGAGGTGTAAAGACGTTTGACAGAGTACAGAGAACATGAACAAGGATATTGCTGGGTCTGGAGGATCTCAGTTATAAGGAGAGATTAAATAGGTTCCAACTTTATTCCTTAGAACATAGAAGACTGAGAAGAGATTTGATAAAGATATCAAAATTATGAGGGGTAAATGCAAGCAGGCTTTTGCCACTGAGGCTGCGTAAGACTACAACCAGAAGTCATGGGTTAAGGATGCAAGGTGAAAAGTTTAAGGGGAACAGGAGGGGAAACTTCTTCAATTAGAGGATTGTGAGAGTAGGGAACAAGCTGCCAGTGGTGCATGCAAGATCGATTTCACCATTTAAGCAAAACTTGGACGGTAGAGGTATAGAGGGCTATGGTCCCGGTTCAGGTCAGTGGGAGTAGGCAGTTTAAATGGCTCAGCACAGACTAGATGGGCCAAATGGCCCATTTCTGTGGTGTACTTTTCAAGAACTCTATGAATAATACATCAGGGTTGGAGAATCAATGTAAAGCAGGGCATGCAGACACAAGCGAAATACATTCCAGCAAAAATCAGAGGCAACACAGCAAATACCTGCTCTGCTCCAGCAAAAGCATGATAGAAACAGGAAACATATGTCATAAGAGCCCTCTGATCAGGTTTTGGTGTGTTCACAATATCTGGTGAGGATGATAAATAATAAAATGACGAAAAAGGGAAGAGAATGACAACAAAGGTGGAATAATCAAGGTGCAACATAGTAGTCTTTGTTTTTTTTAAATTACACACCAGGACTACAGTTCATTAAATGATACTTTCACCTCAATCCTTCCATCTCTAGAATGAACAAATGGAATAAAACTTCGAGGACTCTTAAAAGAAAGTCTCTCCTGTTGTACAATGGCTGTATTTCATTCCGAATGATCAATAGAACTAATGCAGTATGACGTTGGTAGGTTAACTGGCATGTTCGGACATTATGTTAACTGGATCATCCTTCATCAGACTGCCTTTTAGGAGACCTCCAATGGCTGCAAACAATTAGACTTTATTTCTCAGATGGAGAAATTAACACTGACAGCTGAAGTATACGAAAAATTGGAAAACCGATCAGATGGCAATAAAGAAAATGCCAGAAATCAGAGAGTCTAAAACTACTGAAAAGTGGGAAAAATAATGAGCAGTCCAGCTGAGTAAACAATGGAGAATGTAGAAGCTAGAAATCAGAAAGTTGGAAGTCAAGTGTCCAGACGTCCCACAGCTTTTGACCTCACCTTCCTTGCACCTGCAAACGCATGGTAGTAACAGGAAACATAAGTCATAACAGCCCTTTCGTCAAGTCTTGCTGCATTTACAAAATCTGTACAGAAAGAAAATTGTAACTTTACTAAGCATCGAGTTAGGTTGTTACGTTGGACAAGGAAAGATCACGAAAATCAGGCACCATCGCCAGCACATTTGAAGAAGCCAGTGAGTAATAGCAGATGATTTGTATCAGTGCCAAATCTTATTTCCACTGAAAAGGAAGATGTTTAAGACCACAACGAACTGTTACCAGAACATTAGCGTTCACTGCTCCTTCCATCTCAACTAAAGGCAAAAAATAACACCATCCCTACAACAAAAACATGATAAACTCAGAAATTTGTTGAATAGACTATTTATTGCTAATACACTAGCCTAAAGGTATTGCTGCAAAATATGAAAATAATCAGGAACTTTTTCTGAATGCTTTGTTAAGTTCCCTTTTGTTGTCCTTTTTCACAAGTTATTATGTGTTTTGTATACTACTGTGCTTTATACCCTGCTTTGGAGAAACATTGTCTCGTTTCTATATAAATTATATACATGTATATTGTTAAATGACAATAAACTGGACTAGACTTTTTCCACGATGAATCAAGAAGCATATTTCAGGACACGTGCCTGGATTGAGGGCAGTAGGATCACTTCACAAACTCCAACCACCTGCCTTATCTCCACATCCTTTTAAAACACTATCTATGGGCAGACGTGTCAGAAGGGGAATGGGAAGCTGAACTGAACTCGGCAACCACTGGGAGGTCCTGCCTTTTGTGATGGACAGTGCAGAAGGGCTTGATAAATAGTTCTTCAATCTGCATTGGGTCTCAACAACCTAAAGGAGTCCACACTTTGTTTTTGCTACCAGGAGATCATGCCTATTTTTTTTTTTGCTACCCCATGGCCTCCTCAACTGCCATCATGAAGCCAAACTTAGGTTGGAGGAGCAAGATCTCATATTCCACTGGGTATCCTACAACCTGATGGTATGAAGTTTTTCAAACTTCAGCTAATATCTCCCCTCTTCCCCATTACTTTTCTTCTGCTCACTTGCCCATTATTCCCTTTGGGTTCCCCTCTTCCTTCTTTCTCCCAGAGTCCACTCTCCTCTCATCTTACGTTCTCTCTTTTCCAGCTGTTCGCCTCATCTACCAATCCCCTCCCAACTTCTGATTCACCCTCCCCCACCCAGCTACCTTCCCCCTCACCTGGTCTCACCATCATCTGAGAGTTTGCACACCTTCCCCTCCACCACCTTATTCTAGCTTCTGCCTCCTTCCCTTCCAGTCCTGATGAAGGGTCTCGGCTTGAAATGTTAACTGTTTGTTCCCCTCTAGATGCTGTCTGATCTATGTCCTTCCAGTATTGTGTGTGTATTGTTCAAGATTTCCAGCATCTGCAGAATCTCTCGTGCTTACAGCTTTGTAACCTAGTGCCCTCACTTTACAAGTGCTTTTGTTATGAAATACAGATCAGAGAAGATACCAACATCTGTCCCTTTTTTGTTCCCACTTTAAAATTATGAATGTTGGTTGCTTTCCTTGCTATAGATTTAAAATTTCACACCGTCACTTTAAAACTTATCTTTAAAAGTACAAAGGGATGGGGTGGAAACTTGAAAAATAGTATCACCTATGCACCAGTAAACTGGCAGAATTTGTCATTTTTCCTAGAACTCCACTTGATATCTATGCTCTCACATGCTCATATTTTATTTAGTATTTGAAACAATAAAATTACAGAACTTAACAGAATAAAATTAAGGGAATAATTATGGTTTCAAAACTTAACCTTTCTTTTTAAAACTATTGAAAAGTTTATAGGGGAAAACTGCTTTCGTTCAAACTCTATAAAGATGATTAGTAACCCCCCCCCCCCCCCCCCCCCCGACACAAAGATGAATGGGGAATGGGTGAGCTACCAGACGGCATTCTGGTATGTAAAGTTAAATGAGATGATCATGTTCATCCACTCCTCCCCCCCACTGAGATGATAGTATTTGGGGAGGCTGCATATTGAGGTGAAAGTGGAAGAAAAGGGATGTTAGCTGCAAATGCTGTGAACTTAAAGGATCAATTAACCTTCAGGCAAGTTTTTATCCTGAAATTACGGTAGTACCTTTTGCAGATGGCTGTTGTGGCTTAAATACACATTTGAGAATCCCAAAGAAATCAGGCTTGGCACCTGTTCTGTCACTACCAGTTTCCCAATTTCTACCCCACAGTTGTTGATATTTGCATTCCAGATAGTGGTTACAAGAGGAAAGGGAGAACCCCTGTACAAGAGAACTCATTACCTTCTGGATCCAGCATTTTTGGAATATCCAGTTCCTTTTCTGCGACCTCAAAGGCAAGGTTCAAGTTGTAAAGGGCATCATCCTATATACAGGAGAGAGTTACTCAGTGATTGTTACTCAGAAATACAACCCCTGTCAGAAAATTGCAATGCATCCATCTACCAAGGCATAGTATACAGCCAAATGTTATGTGTAGTCAATAGTCATCAATTTAATTTAAAAACTGAGTAATCTATCTTAACCCGGGTATGATTCCTTTAGATTGATAATTACAAACATCATGAGGGACCAAGATATCAATATTATTTAAAAGTCGGGTTACAAATGGAATTCTATTATCTTGTATATATAAAGGATTTCAATGGAAATTAATGTAGCATTATTTCACATAATTGTAATGGTTACTTTCTATCGCTAACAAATTTGTTTCTGAATGGCCAGCTTCAAATGCAGAGCTATGTACCTGAAACCAAGTGCAGAACTGAAGTGTAATGGAAAATGAATGAACTTTGTTTACCTATAAGCACTTTTATAAGACTTCTCGTTGGCTCCTTAGACAGGACCAAAAATTTTAATGAGGTCAAAAAATAAAGTAGCAGAGGAAAACGTGAGCACATTAATTAAGTGCAAGTTTGGAACAGACATTATATTTTTAGAATGTTGATAGCTTTAGGGATTCTTAAGTATTTATGATGGAACAGTAAATCAAGTTCTGCTCCTGGGAAAAGTCGAGATATTTGTAATATCCAATGTATTCACCAGAAGAACAATGAAACTGCCTTGGTTTAGCACTTCTGAAACTGATATTTCGACTTGCATGGCTTCTAAACCCTGTGGACACAATGGCAGTGTGCAGCAACGAGTACTCAGGTGCAAAACCGAAAACTTCATGTCATAGATTTTGTCTTTGCAGAACACTGAAAAATAGGTGACCGTGAACTTTTCATTATTTCCTCCATTAACTTTAATAAATATTTAATACCAGAGACGTGAACTGGGTTATTTGACAAACACCCAATTTATATTACCGTACAATATCAATATCAACCCAGATTTTTCTTAATTTGCTTTTATAACATGCATTAATATTAAAGCATATTTTGCGATATTCAAAGGCAGGTGCAGGTTAAGTACCACACACAGCTTGTCACATATAATAAGATCAGTCCTTTGTATGCAAATGAAGGCATTACATGTTCACCTGTTCTAACTACATGCACGTGTGCAAATCAACAGTCACAGTGCAGCAACAGGACAGATGAGCAAGCATGCAGTGAGAGAATAAAGAGGATTGATATCATAAGAAACAAAACTCTTTAAGGTAGGCAATTGATAAACAAGACAGCATTAGAAAATGGCGAAGAGTAAAGGTAGTTGAATTTTTATTTCTTAATTTCAATTATACTGGCTTGTCAATTTAACTATGGGCAGCAATGCAGCACAGTCATTAATTTAAGCACAAAGGTAGTGATTTCATTGGCCTTTATTTGGCAACATCATTAACAGCACAAGTATCACCCTCATCACTACAGGCCCAAAATACAATTGGAAGCTATTCATTTAGCAGGAGGCCAAATGGGCACAGATCCCATCACTCACTGGAGTGAGTGAGCATTATTTTCATTAATGAAGCCTTCTGCTATTTTTTGCAACAACTGCTCATCCTCAAACTTGAGACACTGACTCAAGAAGCTTTACTCAAGGCAAAAGGCAATTGATCCCCACTGAAAGCAATTTATTTACTTTTTGTTTTATTTAGAGATAAAACTCTGAACTCATGCCATCCAGCAACCCCCCAATTTAACCCCAGACTAATCACAGGACAATTTACAATGACTAATTAACTCACTAACTGGTACGTCTTTAGACTGTGGGACGAAACCAGAGTACCTGGAGGAAACACACGTACACACAGGAAGTACGTACAAACTTTCTTACAGAGGACACCAGAATTGAACTCTGAAGTCTGACCGCTACATTACCGAGGCATCACTTTACTATTTACTATGAAGTCTTTTGAGGTCAAAAAACCAGATCCCAGGGTAGGCTACCATTCTCTCACATAGCCCTCCATGGCCCAGGACAGGAGGACTCTGGTAAGCCACTGTTTGCGGCCAATGCCCCAGTAGGTTTGACTGGATGAGACATTGCCCTCCAAACTGGAGAAATGAGCAGAAGAAAGGTTCTAAACTCTTTCACTAGAAAATGGCAAAAGCTTTAAAAGCAGGACAAAATGCCCCAACCACTCCACAAGTAAGCAGCTTTACTTCAGACGTGTAGATCTGTATACAACACTTGACAATGTTTGGTTTTCAGATCATCCTTTAAGTTCTCATGGTGGACAGTAATGGGAAATGCACTTAACAATGACCAAAGTAAATATCTCAACTTTCTGCTTCTTCTCTAGACCAATATCATTTGGTAAGTTCTTAAGTGCAAGGCCAAGCTTTCGGCAAACATTAAAAACGTATGCATCATCATTATGTACCATGTCACATGACATGGGCAATCAAGGTCTACGACCATGATTGTTCTTGGCAAATCCTATTGAAATGGTTTGCCATTGCCTTCTTCTGGGAAAACAAATTAAGGATCTCCAAATGCTAAAGTTAAACATGTTACACATTACATATGGTATACCCTATTGACAATCAGTCAAAAACAAAACCTCAGATAGAAAGAACCCTGCAGAAAATAGCCTTAGGGAGAAAAGTCTTTGGTGTTAAGTTTTTGTTAAAACTAATACTTCTCCAAATCCATAACATCCACAGGTACATTTCTAATAGTTAGTTACTTTGTAGTAATTTTTATTTCTATTTGAAAGTAACTCTCCATTTTATCACAAGACAAAGGAGCAGAAGTAGGCCATTCAGCCCATCGAGTCTGCTCCACCACTCCACCATGAGCTAAACTATTCTTCCATCTCGTTCCAATTTCCGGCTTTTTCCACAGATCCCTTGATACCCTGACTAATTAGATACCTATCTCCTCCTTAAACACCCTCAGTGATCGGGCCTCCACAGCTGTATGGCAAGGAATTCCATAAATCCATGACCCTTTGGCTAAAAAAAATTTCTCATCTGTTTTAAATGGGTACCCTCTAATTCTAAGACTGTGGCCTCTTGTCCTGGACTCACCCATGAAGGGAAACAGCCTTTCCACATCTACTCTTGTCCAAACTTTTCAACATTCAAAATGTTTCTATTAAATCCCCTCTCATTCTTCTGTACTCTAATGAATACAGTCCAAGAGCTGACAAACGCTCCTCATATGTTAGCTCCTGCATTCCAGGAATCATCCTCATAAATCTTCTCTGCACGCTCTCCAACATCAGTACATCCCTTCTAAGATCGGGGCCCAAATCTGCACACAGTATTCCAAATGGGGTCTCACCTGTGCCCCATAGAGCCTCATCAACACCTCCTTACTCTTATACACTGTTCCTCTTGAAATGAATGCCAACATAGCATTCGCTTTCCTTACTGCCGATCCAACCTGGTGGTTAATCCTGCATGAGGACTCCCAAGTCCCTTTGCACTTCCGATTTTTGAATTTTCTCCCCAACTAAATAATAATCTGCCTGGTTATTTCTTCTTCCAAAATGTGCAACTGTACATTTCTCAACATTGTATTTCATCTGCCATTTCTTTCTCTACTCTCCTAAACTGACCAAGTCTCTCTGTAACCTTTCTGTTTCTTCAACACTTCCTGCTCCTCCACCTTTCTTGGTGTCATCCGCAAACTTAGCCACAAAACCATTTAATCCATAACCTAAATCATCGATATACAGTGTAAAAAGAAGAGGCCCCGACACCGACCCCTGCGGAACACCACTAGTAACCGGCAACCAACCAGAATAGAATCCCTTTATTCCCACCCTTTGCTTTCTGCCTATCAGCCAATGGTCCACCCATTCCAATATCTTTCCTGTAATTCCATGGGCTCTCACCTTATTAAGCAGCCTCTTATGCAGCACTTTATCGAAGGCCTTTTGAAAATCCAAATACACAACATCCACAGCCTCTCCCTTGTCAATCTTATTTGAGACTACCTCAAAAAATTCCAATAGGTTGGTGAGGCAGAATCTTCCCTTCATGAAACCATGAAGCCTATCTTGTCATGCACCTCGAGGTATTTCATAACCTTGTCCTTGAGGATCAACCCCAATAACTTTCCAACTACCGATGTCAGACTAATAGGTCTGTAATTTTCTTTTTGCTGCCTCCCTCCTTTCTTAAACAGCGGAACTACATTTGCGAACTTTATCTGTGAAAGACCCATGAACTTCTGCGACTATCTGACCCAGTTTTCCCAACAAGTTACAAACAACATTAACTGCAACCTGCAGCATTAAGAACAGATCAATACTGACACACGGACACAGTGAGAGGAATAAAGTTTAATATGGGAGTTTAGTGCTTGTTCTACGTGGAGGCCGTGATATCACCACTACCAATGGATTTATGAAAGAAGAGATGAAGAAAATAAACAGTACATAGCAGATGAACACAATTTATAAACAAGCAAAATACACAAGCATTCATGGCACATTTCCAAGGACTTTTGGAAATCAGATTTAGCTAGCTATATAGTATTCTCACTTAGCATTCAAAGTTGTCCAGCTTGGCCAATGGAAACAATCTCTTCCAACGGGACATGCATAAAGAGCAAGCAGCACATATGGCACATCAGCATGCTAACAAGACAGAGAGTCAGATGACCTTTTGCAGCTTGGAGTAGTCAATAAGGTCAGGTCGGTGTCTGTGGATGAGCGCACAGAGAGCAAGGCCATCTTTCCAGCTTTACAAATGAGACCAAACAAGAATTTAAGTATAAATTACAGCATCAAGTTTCAAATAAATAGAGGATCTATACCAGCATCCTCCAATTTGTTTAAAAATCTATATATCCATTCCAATACAGATGTCCTATTACAGTGTGTCAGAAGGAACAAATTTATGTGAATAAACAGCTTTAAAATAATAACATACAACTATAACATGTTCATTAAGCAGGAAGTAATTTCCAATGCACACTTTTAGGAAAGAAAATGCAAGACAGTTAACAGCTGAACTGGAAGGTAAATAAATACCAAGAGCCTTCCATGTATTTGTTGATAATGTTGAATATTCATTTAGGGAGGTTCAAAGTTACATTTTATTGTGAAAGTATACATGTACAATACAACTCTGCTATTTGTCTTTACCATTATACACAGAAAGACCATGGATGTTGAAAGAAAATCAACTCCCCCCCAGCACAAAAAAGAAACAACCTCGCAGACCCCAACATGACCGAACCCCTACACATAACAATCCCCCTTACTCACAGAAAAGAATGACAACAGTAGCACCAAACCCCCAACCTCCCCTTACACACAAAAACCCAACAGATCACAGGTTCATACAGCTGTGCTTTCATTGGTTCTTAATTGTTTCAGTAAGACAATCCATAGTAAAAGGAACTTCCCAAGTGCGTGGGGGGAAGATATGGGAGCCCAGGCAAATAGTAATTAAGTAACTTTGAAACATATTGCTTTATTATATCCTCCTATCATTGGCACAATTATATACAACCTAACAGTAGACAAAGTTGTAATTATTACAACCCAATTACAAATCTATGAAATGAGAAGGAAAGAGCAACAAAGGGTCAAGGGGAATAGGTTGTAGATCATCCACAATCTGCACAACTATGCACTAGGATCATAGATGATCTGATTTTGACCTCAACTTCACTTTCTGGTCCGTTGCCTCCCACTCTCCCCCATTGCCCAATTCTCCTGCAGTCTACAATCCAAATATATTTTATATTCAGCAGAACATTTCCATGGGTAGAGATTTTCAAAGTTCACCAGCCCAGAAGAAAGAGCCCCTCCTTCAGCTCAGATATGATTGGATCACCATTTATCCCAAGTATATGCCCCTTATTCCAATTAACCTCAGCTGAGGAGGCAGATTATCAGAGCATCAAGCCACTCCCCCTCCACCTCAGAATTACATTGGAAAGTACAAAATCACCTCTTGTACTTCTACGCTCCAGACAAAATAGGCCCATTGACTATTTATTCAGTAAACAGATCTTATGCTGTCTGTGGCTTAAAAGAACAAGCAGTGATTTTGTTCAGTAACATTGATGGGGTTCAGCAAGGAAGATGTCATTGGGATGCTTCCTCTGGTGAGAGAATCCAGAACTAGGGGAATGCACGAGTCCCTTCATTCCAGAAACCACACCACTGCATTGCCTGCAAGAGGACATGATATGCAGAACCCAAGGTTATGCTATTCCAAACCTCAGCACAGTTGTACTAAGCATTCTCTAATTTTGCACTTTGACACCTGATACTGGGATTGTACTCTGCAGCAGGTTCAAAGCAAAGCTATATTATGGAGTAACAAGATGAGGACACAATCATGCATCAGTTTCAAATGGACGCATGCCCTGTAAATTCCAAGATATAAAAAAAGTAGTATTATGCATTTCTAAAACTTCCATTAGACTTGATTCTCTATATGTACTATTTCCTTAAATCCTATCAATCCAAGGACAGACAAAGTACATTTTTTTTTGGAGAATCATAGAGGAATGAAAAAGGATCTTGTGCTTTCCCAGCATATATGACGAATAAACTCTTTTTGGGCTTCCAGATGGGTACAGGTACTGATTTTAACCAATGTTTCGATGTCAAACTCTGTCAACTTCATCAGGGATGATGCTTGGGCATGTCTAGCCTGGTGGTATTTATACCCCCATCGTCCATGCCTCCTGATTGGTTAGTCTTCATCCAATCAAGTTTCTACTTTCCTACCTTGTTTAAAATTGAATTCCAGTTCTTACTTAGAACGAGGCCTTCGTCTTTGTTAAAAAATTTTCTTCTAGTTTTATTTCATTGACTTCCTTCACCAGACAGTCCCAAAAGCCACTGGCATGACGCAGTAGTCTTGTGCCAAAGTCAATCCCATGGCCATTGTTATTTTAATGTTCTGCTACTGCCAATTTCTCAGTATAACCCAAATGGATACACCTCCTGTGCTCTTTGATGCCATTTTCCACTGTGCACCCCGTCTTGTTGAAATACGCAGCTCTGCATTCACAGGGAGTCCTGGAAACACCAGCCGGCCCGAGTCCCAGGTCACCTTTGACCCATGGAAGCTGCCATTTGAGCTTCCTCGTGGGTTTGTAGAGAAATCGACAGTAGCAGAACACTGTAATGAATCGGTGTTAACAATCGAATTGGTGCTAAATTAACAAATTTTGCAACACGTGCTGGTGATGATAAACCTGATTCTGAGTCTGAGGCAAAGTGATGAATCCCTGTTTCAACAAATGATGCGATTGGGAGACAGCAAGTTAACACCGATGGGCAGTCAAAAATTGTTTGAGGACAGTGTTCACTGAGTTGTCAGTCATGAGATTGTGGCTCAAGACTCAGAGTTGGGAGAGCAGCAAGGAGGTGGAGGGCCTGAAGAATGAAAAGGTTAGTAAAAGACACTGGAAGTCCCAATCAAAGGCTGCACTGGGTGGATCAGTCCCAGCAGTGGTGACTCCCAGTACAATCTGGTCCAGATTCTCCTGAGACGAGTCAAAAGTAGCACTGAACAGGCAATGCCAGCCATTTTGTTTATATACTAAAAATAAAATCACATGGAAATGATTTAATCTCTTCTGCAATCAGAGTGTGCACACAGGAATATACTCGAAAACTTCACTGCCCCGTACCCAATCACAGTCAGAACATTATGTGCTGAGAATGCACAATTCTGTGTGCATGCTTCCAGCACGATAATTATAACTTGTAATTGGCATTCTATACTGAGCATGACTTACCTTGTGTGGAAGTTCTGCACATTTACGTTCCTATATGGAGCAGTCTTTCTCTGGCACCAGAGCAGTAGGCCCTCCTTAGCAGATGTTTCTATGGAGAAAAGTCCGTTTTTAAGGGGACACCAGGACAAGTTCCATCGATGAGACAGACAGCAGATGGCATAAAAAGGTGGGGAATTACATGAAGATGAGCAGAGCCCTCCCCCCATCAGGAACACACATTATATGCGATCAGAAAGAGGTGCTTTGGACAGTTTTGAGGATTTCTATTGTAATTATCTTTGCGTTTTCCCCCGCAGGTGAAACTGCAGCAAAGATCAATTTCAAACTGGAAAATGATTTAATAACACTGCTGTCATTCTCAGCACAACAACAATGTGAAACCAAGTTATCATGGAAGTCAGTGACATTGAAACGGGCTCTATCTTTGCCACCAAATGCTAGCAGCAGCGACTCAAAAGACAGCAATTCTTTTCCTTCATTTTCAAATTACAATTCCCTTTCCTCATCTTCAAATTCCTTCATGGCTGGACGTTTCCCTGTATTTGGAGCTTCCTCCAAACCCTTCAACTTCCTGCCTCTGGCATTTTATACACATTCTGACTTGAATCCCCTATAGTCATAGAGACGCACAGCGCAGAAACATGCCCTTCAGCCCATCAAATCTGTGCCGAACCATTTAAACTGTCTAGTCCCATCAACCTGCATCTGGACCATAGCCCCTTGTATCCCTTCCATCCAAACTTCTCCTGAATGTTGAAATCGAAATCGCATCCACCACTTGTGCTGGCAGTTCACTGCACACTCCCACCACCCTCTGAGTGAAGAAGTTTCCTCTCATGTTCTCCTTAAACATTTCACCTTTCGCTCTTAACCCATGACCTCAGTAGAAAAAAAAATCTATAACTCCTCATAATTTTGTATACCTCTATCAAATCTCCCCTCAATCTTTTATGTTCTAAAGAATAAAGTTCTAAGCTATTCAGTCTTTCCTTATAACTAAGATCCTCCAATCCCAGCAACATCCTTTTAAATTTTCTCAGGACTCTTTCAAATTTATTTACATCTTTCCTCGAGGTAGATGACCAAAAGTTCACAATACTCCAAAGTAAGCCTCACCAATATCTTATACAACTTTAACACAACATCTCAACTCCTGTACTCAATACATAGATTTATGAAGGCCAATGTGCCAAAAGCTTTCTTTATAACCCGATCTACCTGTGACCCCACTTTCAATGAAGTATTCCCAGATCCCTATGTACTACAGCACTCCTCAGTGCCCTACCGTTCAATGTGTAGGACCTACTCTAGCTGGTCCTCCAAAAGTGCAACACCTCGCACTTGTCTGCATTAAATTCCATCTGCCATTTTTCAACCCATTTTTCTAGCTGATCCAAATCCCTCTGCAAGCTTTGATAGTCTTCCTCACTGTCCACTACACCCCCAGTCTTGGTGTCATCCACAAATTTACTGAATCAGTGAACTGCTTCATCATCCAGATCGCTGGAATTCATAGTCATACAGCACAGAGACATAGAACATGGTGTATTCGATGGACAGTCTTTTCACTCACCCTCTACAGAAATATCCTGAATAGCGAAACGGAGGATGATCGTCCAAATCATTCCCAGTGTCATCTTTACGTTCCCATCGACTATTTCTAAAATAGAACCAGCCCGTTAGTAGAACTGAGAATCGTTATATAAATTCACACCATTCAGCATAAAGATCTTAATGTCAGAGTAAAACTATAATAAATGAGATAAAATAAAAAGTGCTGGAAACACTCAACTATTCAAAATCACCTGTGCAAAGAAAATCAGAGATGATGATCCAGGTAATTGCACCTTCATCACAGATACTTACTACCCATTACACTGCCGGAGTTCAGGGCAGCAAATTAAAACCCTCCATCTCTGGTGGTGTTCATGGCTTTCTTCATCTTGGTTTTCACTACTGTCAGTCATCCAAGTCCCGGGATGAGACTCAGGAATACTGTCGCACTCAGATGTCGAAGGATTCTTCATTGCTGTTTCCGCAACAATTTTGTTTTACCAGTCAGGGTTGTTAGTCCTGAACTGAAATCCCCTGCCCACCCCCACCGAACCTGGTGGACCAGTGGACCACTCTTAGTCTGGACTCTACTCTTTGATCCGACCAAGAGCCAAAGCATAAAGCCCTGCTCCAGCCAACGTAGCTGACCTGGATATTGAGGCATGCAAGCCTCCAAACCCAATGACAAGGCTGTGGTCCTCTTGAGGAACATTCATCAAGATTCTTAATCAATAGATGTTTCACTTCATTCAGATACTGGAGCTCCAACAATAATCAATGTGAATCTCACAAGTCTTGACTATTAAACAACACCCCAGCCATCAAATGCAAGAAAAAATGTGAAATTACAAAGTACTTCTGCTGCAGATTCAGAACAAGACAACATGAAAATCATATTGCGTCTGTACAAATGAGTGAGTAGTATTGTGGGAGCAGAAAGTGTAATAGCCGAACAATTACTACTGCTCTCAACTGGGCATGAAGAACAATTGCTCTGCGTACTGGTTCCGGTAACCATAGGTTCAAACCAAATTGGGATTTGGGTGTAATTCAGATCCTGTTGGTGTGATATCGGGAATGAAACTGCCTGCAACTTGCTGTCAGTAAGGGCAGGGAACCGGCTAGCTCCCACAGTTCAGTCAATAAATTGGAATGGGATTTAATCCCAAAGATGGGAAGACGTCTCTAACGTGCTGAATGCAAGCCAGAGTATTGTGATTTGAGGAGATACGAGTAGAGGCTGAAAATTTCTTGGATTACTTTTTCTAGCGGTCTCTTCAGTAGTCCTGTTATTGGGCACTCATTCTCGAGGTTGATCTTACAGAAGCTAAACCTTTCCAATCAAATTACCTTCAGCACCAATTGATACAAGTTTTACTCCTTTGCTGGCTATGTAGTCCAGAGCTTTGTTAACATTCGCGATTTTATGGAACCGCATCTTGCCCTGGTCTGGCTTTGAGAGGCGCTCACCTGTACAAAAAAAAAGAGACATAACTCAAAGTTCAAAGTAAATGCTGTTATCAAAGTATTTGTATGTCACCATACAACCCTGAGGTTCATCTTTTTGTGGGTATACTCAACAAATCTGTAGAATAGTAACTATAACAGGATCAATAAAAGACCACCCAACTAGGGCATTCAACCAGAGTGCAGACGATAACAAACTGTGCAAATGTAAATATAAATAAATAGCAATAAATAATGAGAACATAAGATGAAGAGTCCTTGAAAGTGAGTCCATTGGTTGTGGGAACATTTCAATGAAGGGGCAAGTGAAGTTATCCCCTTTTGTTCAGGAGCCTGATGGTTCAGGGGTATTAACTGTTCTTGAACCTGGTGGTGCAAGTCCTGAGGCTCTTGTACTTTCTACCTGATGGCAGCAGGAGAAGAGAGCATGGCCTGGGTGGTGGGGATTCCGGGTGATGGAAAAAGATTTAAAATGTGCTAGGAACCCTTCTGTTTTCTCTGTTTAAATGAGAAAATGAGGCCTTCTCATTTTCTTCAAGCCATTCCTTAAAACAGAAGGGCAACAAAATTTGAGGCTAAAGTGACTTCCTAATTTGTGTCTTGCTCACTTCTTGGATGTTCAGGCTCAGAAATGACACAGTTTTAAAGAAATATAATTATCAACTAATTAGAGGACTGAATAAATGAAAAAAAACACAAACTGCCAATTTAGATGTGTAAACGGAATGAATGATAGAAAGTAGCATTAAATATGATGAAGTACCTCAAAAATATTAAGAGGCTCCTGGATAGGTACATGGAGGTCAGAAAAATTGAGGGCTATGGGTAACCCTAGGTAATTTCTAAAATAAGCACATGTTCGACACAGCATTGTGGGCCAAAGGGCCTGTATTGTGTTGTAGGTTTTCTTTGTTTCTAATACATTTAAGCCTTCTGTAAGCACAGATATAACCAGAGTCTGTTGAGATATCAATAAAATGTGGAAGACTTTCAGACACCTTAAATAGGAGACATTAAATCTTGGGCCACAAACCAAATCTGAAATAGAAAATAACAAACTATACAGGAGGAACCATTATTGGTGTCAACCAGTGTAATGGTAGGAATGAGATAAAGTGTGCGTGTGCATGACAATGAATTTTCATAAAAATACAACTGCATGATCACATTGAACGATCTCTCTCCAAGTAGAATGACCCATCTCCATTTGAAACCTATCTTGGATGCACAGTTCCACTACATCCTCAACAGAGTGCTTCAACAAAAACCTTCTTTCCTTTCAAGTCTCAAATTCCATTGCTTAAAGAACACTTTATAAATACGTAAGAGAGTGAACATTTTTCTCTCCTTTCCTAATAGCCCATAAACTTTTTGCTGTGTTTGGTTCATGAGGCAGTACAGCTTTTTGGTCTTCAAACAAGTACCTGCTGTGAATTCAGAGTGAATGCAGACTGCTTAAGTGGTTGAAGTATCAAATTTAAGCTGCAGTTTACCTTTTACAGAAATTCAGCGAAAATGTATAGGGATGAAGAGCTGGAGGTTTAACCAACTGTTCCCCTGCCTCACTGTTACCATCAAGGAGGTACAAAAGCCTGAAGGCACACACTCAGCAATTCAGGAACAGTTTCTTCCCCTCTGCCATCCAATTTCTATATTTATCATGTAATGCATTGCACTACTGCCACAAAATTAACAAAATTCACAACATAAGGTGGTGATTGAACGCGATTCTGATATACAGTGTTCTGTGCTGCATCACACCAAAGAGAAGCCGGTGGGGTTGGGGATGCAAAGTGAAATTTCACTTTAAAAATTTCCCTCAAGAGAAATGAACCAAATCACCAAGATCAAGGGGTGAAAACTTGACTCAACTTACCAGAAATAACTTCCAAAAGCAACATAAGTTTAAGGCCATTCCTGAAGTCTTCTTCAATATTTTCGATCTGAGTGCCAGCTTTCCGCAAATGTGAATTGCACCAAGCAGTGAAAGTCTGAAACAAAATAAAAATTCTTTTTACATGATGACTGTGTTGTTTTGAAGAACAATGCAGTAACTGGTTCTCAAGACTGAATTTCTGAAAGTAAAGTTAAAGCAATAGAATATCCTGTTTCATTATGTCCAGCTTTTTTTTTTAATAGGACAACCATTAGACCATAGATATAGGAGCAGAATTAGGCCCCCTGGCCCATCGAGTCTGGTCCACCATTTTATCATGACTGATCCATTTTCCCTCTCAGCCCAATCTCCTGCTTTCTGCCTGTATCCCTTCATGCACTGAGTAATCAAGAATCTATCAACCTCTGCATTAAATATACCCAATGACTTAGCCTCCATAACTGCCTGTGACAACAAATTCCAGATTCACCACTCTTTGGCTACAGAAATTTCTCCTCTTCTCCACACTGAAAGGTTACCCTTCTATTCTGAGGCTGTGCCCTTTGGTCTTAGACTCCCCCACCATAGGAAACATCCTCTCTTCATCCACCCTAATGAGGCCTTTCACAATTCGATCGGTTTCAATAGGTTTCAATTAGGCCACCTCCCCCCCCCCCCCCCCATTCTTCCGAATTCCAGAAGAATTCAAGGCCAGAGCCATCAAATACTCTTCATATGATAAGCCATTCAATCCTGGAATCATTTTTGTGAACCTCCTTTTAACCCTCTCCAATGTCAGCACTTTCTTCGATCAAGGACCCAAAACTGCTCACAATACTCCAAGTGAGGTTTCACCAGTGCCTTATAAAGCCTCAACATGACATCCTTGTTTTTATATTCTAGTCCTCAAGAAACGAATGTTAACATTGCACTTGCCTTCCTCACCACTGAATCAACCTGCAAATTAACCTTTAAGGAATCCTGCACAAGTCCCTTTGCACCTCAGATTTTTGAATTTTTTTCTCTATTTAGTAAACAGTCCACCCTTTTATTTCTTCTACTAAAATGCATGACCATACACTTCCCAACACTGTACTCCATCTGCCAGTTCTTTGCCCGTTCTCATAATCCCCTCTCTACTTCCTCAAAACTACCTGTCTCTCCATCTAACTTCGTATCATCCAGAAACTTGGCCACATAGCCATAAATTCTGTCATCCAAGTCACTGACAGATAACATATAAAGAATTGGTCCCAACACTGACCCCTGTGGAACACCACTAGTCACCAGCAGCCAACGAGGAAAGGCTCCCTTTATTCCCACTCTGTCTCCTGCAATCAGCCACTGCTTTATCCATGCTAATATCTTTCCTGTAATACCATAGGCATTGTTAAGCAGCCTCATGTGTAGCACTTTGTCAAAGGTCTTCTGAAAATCCAAGAACACAATATGCACCAGTTGTATCTTGCTTGCTATTTCTTCTCAGAATTCCAACACATTTGCCAGGTAAGATTTTCCCTTAAAGAAACCATGCTGACTGTCGCCTACTTTATCATGTGCCTCCATAATGGAAGGAAAATAAGGCAAAGTTAATGAACATATACTGATGCATTTGAAATCCTCCACCAAGGCCTTATGCCTTGCTGTGCTTTCACCACCACTTCGATCATCCTCTCTGATTCCAAAGAATCATTCCTCAGCAGAAGTCTCTGCTTCATCTCCCTGCACCCCTCCCCTAATGAATTCAGTCTGGCATGTTGCTGAGATCATTTTCTGTCTCTATTTCTTGGGCCAGGAACATTATTTCAGATTGTGAACTCATCTCTCAATTTTCAAATCCCTGATCAACCTGAATATCATCTTCTGGCTTCTTTTATCACTAAATAAATCCACCAACTTTCAGCATGACATTGATTACCTCCAGATTTCCACTGCTTGTACAAACTATAACCTCCCACTCTTCCCTCTAAAATGCAGCACAATGCTCACAGACCGACAACACAATATTATCAAACCTGCTGACATGGTTGATGATAATTTTATTTGGCAAAATACCTCTGAGACTGGATGTCAGCTCTCTTACACCTCCTCATGCTACCCTAAACACCATATCCCAGTGAGCATTGGCCACCATGTCCCAGACAGTCATGGACATCATCTCATCTGGAGATCATCCCCCCAGTCCTTGGTCTCCAACCAAATACTACTCATTATTACCCCCTCCAAGATCATGGAGGATATTATTTCAGCCTGTTCTTGTCCCACCAAACACATTCCTTCCCATAATGTTTCTCTCCTTATTGAGTCTCAACACAGTTAGACCTGTGATCCCTTGTAATATCTGACACTTTGTCAGTTCTAGTTTTCTAATTCTGTGTTGTTTTTACCTTGTATATCCATTCCTTTCACAATTCCATCCCATAACCAAATGACTTGAAGGCCCTTCACTTTTGCGTTGTACAAAGGCTTCACCAGGCTCCAACACCACCATCTTTAACCTGGCCTAACTTCCCACACTGAACAATTTTCTTTTAAATGCAATTATAAATCAAAAATACGAGAAGTCAAATGGACCCAAGCTTTGAAAATGAAAGCGGCAATTTGTATTTGCTATGCCCATCCAATGGGATAGTGACCGACAGCCAAAATGTCCCTTTGATATCTTGGCACTTCTTCCTACAAGATTTCCATTTCATTCACCAGTTTCTCCAGTTTTGTCCCATCCATTCTGATAAATATACCTTCTACACCAATGCTTCTGATATACCTCTCAATTACAGCTGCTCCATCTCCCATACTTCTGCATTCTCCTACTCTCCTCCCTCTGAGATCAAGGAAAGGAATACCCATGTTCTCGCCTTCTACATTATTCTTCCATAAAATCTGTTACTATCATAAGGTGACACCTCCAGAAATTCTTTCCCCTCCCATTCTGGTATTCTGAAAGCACTGTGACCTCTAGGGCTGAAAATTAATAAAACTAAAGATACTGGAACTCTGAAGAAATAAAATAAAATACCGGAAATAGTTGGGTCAGGAATAAAAAAGTGCTCTGGGACTTGCTGGTGAACTCTTCCATTGTCATAAACTCTTTTTATGGCACTTCCCATCCAACCTCAGGAAAAGCAACATCTCTTTTGACTTTCCTCCTAACCCTCCAAACTCGACATATTTCTTCCTGATGAAGCAGTGATTCACTTTGACTTCTTTACAGTCAGTGCAATGAACACAATTATCATGATATGGTTTCTTCTAAACTGGAGAAATCAAACTCCCATTGGGAGAAGCTAATCTCAATTGTTCAATAAAGTCAACAATTTCAACAGTGTATTGAAAGAGGCTGATGTTAATGAGTTTATAATGAAAAAATTTACTGCGCAATATACTAGGCCCATGTTTCAGTCGGTAGGTCAATAGGTACATTCAATGTCGAAGAAGTGTATACAATATACATCCTGAAACTCAAGGAAGGTGCTGAAGATTTTAAGACAATATGAGATTTACAGTTGGCCGCTGGTGCCCAACTGTATCAGTCTCTGCCATTTATTTGGATTCATCAGCAGCAGGGAGTGAGGGAGCCCACTGCAAGGGCAACAGCTTATTCTCCATATTGTACTGCCTTGGTTTACATAACACATGGACAGTTACGATGCAATATCCATGGTCCACCAAGACCAACGGTGGGCCTCAAAGATGACCTTACCAATTCACAATTCTTTGAAATGTGGGAATACACTGGAGCACCCAGGAGAAATGCACAAGGTTAGAGAGATTGAGTGAGCATGCAGACTCCACACAGACAGCACCCAAGGTCGGGA
Organism: Hemitrygon akajei; assembly: GCF_048418815.1. Taxonomy (NCBI): domain Eukaryota; kingdom Metazoa; phylum Chordata; class Chondrichthyes; order Myliobatiformes; family Dasyatidae; genus Hemitrygon; species Hemitrygon akajei. The sequence goes on from NC_133130.1 coordinate 28,335,522, forward strand.
CTGAACTCTGCCCTCCGCAGCTTTGAAGCATCACATTAGGTGCTTCTTGGGCCACCACACCGCACAAACATTGGGCTAGCCATAATGGCTGACCTCTTGAGTGATTCTCTCTTCACGTTTCAGATTTCCAATATGATTTTATTTATGTTTTCTTAATTTTGTATCTCTGCAGCAGAAAGAGAGTTCTCAGAAGTCCAAAAGTCATATATCCTCAATCTCTTGTCCAGATACTTTGAAATGAACACAAAAAAGTGTGACATCTACATTTGTTGATCCTCTTTATAACAGCACCCAACATTTGGTTTTCTGACACATTCTAGAATATTTCTTCACAACAAAGGACTGCAACCTTGAGCATAAAATATGAAGGGTTTTGAAAGCAGCAGTGGTATTAAAGTGATAATGAGCAAGATTTTCCATATAGCTCTTTAGGACATCATTGTGGAATTCAGCAGTGGCGTGGCATTAGATTGAGTGTTTACATGAAAGGCAGGAAAGGACTATCACCTTGTTATGCCAATTGTAAAACCTCTATTCAGCTGGAAAACGTTCCAGCACAAACAACATCACTGGTTTCAATTTGAGGTTGTAATCCATTCAGACGCCTAGACTGGCAAAGCATGATGTCCTAGAACACGCCCTCCCACCTTTTCAACATTCAAAGAGCAGGCCTGTGTCCACTGCAGGAACATATCCAATTGCACAGTGTATCCCTCAGTACATTCCCAGCCAATGTCTCGGAGCCAGAAGAGGATGTATGGCATTCACAGTCTGCCAAAGAAACAGAATGCCATGTTGGAACAAAGAACCAAAGTATCACATCACACCCATGAGGCTGATATACTAATCCAAATATCAATCATGATTAAGTATTACATCAATAAACTTGGCAACTTATGGGGAAGGATGAACTCCGGTCAAGTTTCTGCTCCCCTGGGATTGTTCGAGACAATAGAAATCATATTTCATATGTCAAACTGCTGAAGAGCAACAAAACATTCTTTCTAAATCCACCTTGCTCAGTCTTAATTCCTTGTTAACTTTAGTACACGTTTCCTAATTTTGCATAATTGCATCTTGATGATAATTTCCCGGAAAAGTTAATCTTACTGCTAAATATTCAAACAGTCTTGTTGGAAATCAACCAGTCAATTCCATTATGCAGAATTTACAGCACATATGACTCGCTGGTCATACCTGTTTCTATATATTTCCAGCATGATAAAGATGGTTTCCATCTTATGCTCCACAAAAATCACCAACCTTTTGCTTTCTAACATGTTTCAGAATATTATTCTGCATTAATGGACTATAATCGAGATGGCTCCCATCTTAGGTCATTAAACTTTGAATCAAAATCAGACATCTTTGACAAATCTGTATGGAGTTAATTGTGAAATGATTTTAAAATAGCATGGACCCTTTCATCCACTGTCTAAAAGTTGTAACTTACAGATCAAGAAACCTGCTTCTTTCCAACACTGAAAACAGCAGCAAAATTTAAAAGTTGATGGGGGTGAGAGAGAAGACAAAAAGAGCAAAATCGTAAGAATGAGGAAAATCCTACTGGAAAATGAAGAGACATCGATGAAACCGACACCAGTAAAATAAGAACAAGGACATCCAGAGAGAGGGACTTTGAATAGAACAGAAGAGAAAGCCTTGCACAAGGCTACAGAAGCATTTTAATCACATTTATTCGCAATCTCTGCCCCAAGTAACTCCCGAGTCTGATGTAATTTTTATAAGATTCATCTTATTCATTTTATAAGACTAAAGTCACATAACACAGAATCTAATTTATTAAGCCCATAATTTTTAACAAGATGGGCGCGGCAGGTTGCTCATTAATTTGATTACAAAAATCACTGGAATACAACTGGAGCTGACGGAATAGCCAAATATCAGTACTTCTCTGCCATGATATTCTGGCAAAGGCACTATTGTTAGATCTTTAAACAGTGAAATTAAAAATTAATTGGATCACAGGCAGAAATGAAAATACATTCTATTTCTGTCCGCAGTCATATTTAACATCCACTCCACTGCCAGAGTGAGAATGGCAAGACTGAAATTCTGGCTGAAGGAAAGGAAATTACAGTACAGAAACATGAAATGAAGTATAGATTCTCCTGTGGGGCAGACTGGAAGCATATAATTAAGAATCTTCCAGATAAAGTTCAGAGTAAATTTATTAACGAAGTCCGTATATGTCACTGTATACAACTTCAAGATTTGGTTTCTTGCAGACATTCTCAGCAAATCCAAGAACCATAACTGAACCAGTGAAGGATCACACCCGACAGGGCGGACAGACAACCAATGTGCAGAAGACAAACTGTGCAAGTACAAAAGAAAAAAAAACAATAAATAAACAGACAATAAATATCAAAAACATGAGATGAAGAGTCCTTGAAAGTGAGTCCATAGGCTGTGGGAACAGTTCTGTGATGGGACAAATGAAGTTATCCCCTCTGGTTCAAGAGCCTGATGGTTGAGGGGTAATAATTGTTCCTGAACCTGGTGGTGTGACACCCGAGGTGACTGTACCTTCTTCCTGATGCCAGCAATGAGAAGAGAGCATGGCCAGGAAGCTGGGGATCCCTGATGATGGGCACTGCTTTCCTGCAATGGTGCTCAGTGTGGATCTGCTCATTGGTGGGAAGGGCTTTACTCATCAAGGACTGGGCCATATCCACTACGTTTTGTAGGATATTTTTCATACAAAGGCATTGGTGTTTCCATCCCAGGCTGTGATGCAAACAGTCAATAATCTCTCCACCCCACAAAGTTCATCAAAGTTTTAGATGTCAGGCCAAGTATTCACAAATTTCTCAGGAAGTAGTGGTGTTGCCGTACTTTTTTGTAATTGCACTTATGTGCTCGACCCAGGACAGATCCTCTGAAATGATAACACTGAGGAATTTAAAGTTGCTGACTCTCTCCACTTCTGATCCCCTGATGAGGACTGGCTCATGTACCTCTGGTTTCCTCCTCCTGAAGTCAATAATCAGCTCCCTGTTGTGGCACCACTCAGCCAGATTACACTACCGACAATAGTAGGAACCTCATCGCTAAATGTTGACAAAAACAGATGATGCTGGAAACACTAAAGTCAGGCAGCCACTGCTTAAGGAGAAACTGTTAACATTGTGTATCCAGGATGTCTTATTCCAGTACTTTCTCCACAGATATTTTCTGGCAAGGGTGTTTCCAGCATTTTGTGTTTTTCTTCAAATTTCCAACATCTACACTTTTGATATTTCTTCTCTTAAATTTCAACCTGTTTGAATGATCATCTGAGTCTGTAAGTTCCATCTCTGCATATATACAGCGAACATGATCTGTTTGCAAATTTGCCTGGATGCCCAGAATGCTTAAATACTCTGGGTTCTCCATCGAGAGCAGGGCTGAGCTTTATTTTAACTCATTTCGTGCTGTCAGGAGGAGCAGGTGCACATTTGTGCCTCACAAGGCAAGTTTAGGCTAGTCTACCAGAAATATTAACAACTACCTCTAACTTTCCAAGTACAAATTCCCTGCAAGGCAAATCAAATCACAAATGATGTCTCCATGACCCTAATTTCACTTTACTAAGTGCTGAGTGTGAAGCTACTTTCCAGCTAACTACAGACCATTTCCATCTTACACAAGTTCTAATTTTACTTCATTTCACTTTTTCCTCATTGTGTATTTAATATTTCAGTAGTATTTGAGAGTTATTGTAAATATATTGTTTGATTAAGCATTTCTCTTCACCTAAATAATCCATTGCTAATTGTAAAATAAATGGTTCATACATCATAATGCTACCACTTGATAGGTGCACACTTTGCTTGAAGTAAAATGAAACTAACATAGTCATATCTCTTGACTCTCGTATCTTTCTTTTTATTAGTTCAATGTTTTCGATTTCACAAAAGGAAACAGTAACAACAATGTATTTTTAAAATGAACCTGAGATGACTAGCTATCTGTGGAATTGCAGCGAGACATTAGCGTTAAAATGCAGCACAGCCCGTGTTCTTTGGAATGGAAGACACGATTGAGTTCTTTATTAAAAAGGCAAAAAACAGAAGAACTCATAGGTTCATAAACAGTGAATGTCAGGTGATAATAATCATAAAAGGGCAGAAATGGCTGACCTATTGTAAAGATTGATGTGTCCCATTACACAACAGATAACTGGATATTGTAAATGGAGCAAAATGAGCAATATTTTAAAGCAAATGGAATAGCCAATGAAGAGACAAGTGCCAATTTAGCTGAGGCCATTGGATTTAAAGGGGCATAATTTGCTCCAGCCAAACCAGCCAAAATGAACTTTGCTGATATCGTGAAAGTACTGCAGGAATATTCAGAACCAAAACCACTGCTGATTGCAGAATGCTCTAGGTTTCATAAGCGGAATCAAAAAGTAGGGGAGTCCATTTCAGCTTACGTGGCTGAATTGAAGTAGTTGCCTGAGCATTGTCAGTTCAATGATGGACTTAATGATGCACTGAGAGATCATTTAGTTTGTGGAATCTTACAAGAAAGCTTTCAAAAATAGTTCCCAACTGAAGCACACCTTACATTTAAAAAAACAGTTGAAATAGCTGTTTCAATTGAAACTGCAAACAGAGACACAATAGAGTTACATTCATGAATGAAAGTGGGGATGAACAAAATTGCAACACCGAAACAGAAACCAGCTTGGCCAAACAAACTGTGTTACCGTTGTGGCAGGGGCCCTCAGACACAACATCAAAGCAGGTTTAAAAGTGGAACTTGCAGAAAATGCAACAAAGTAGGATACATACCAATGCAGTTATAAACATGGCAAGATAGTGACTATACTTCATTGGGAGTTTGAAGGGATTTGGTATGCCAACAAATACACTCAAAAACTTCTGTAGATGTACCGTGGAGAGCATTCTGACAGGCTACATCTCTGTCTGGTATGAAGGGGCTACTACACAGGACCGAAAGAAGCTGCAGACGGTTGTAAATTTAGTCATCCATCTTGGGTACTAGCCTACAAAGTACCCAAGACATCTTCAAGGAGCGGTGTCTCAGAAAGGCAGCGTCTATTATTAAAGACCCCCAGCACCCAGGGCATGCCCTTTTCTCACTGTTACCGTCAGGCAGAAGGTACAGAAACCTGAAGGCACACACTTAGCGACTCAGGAACAGCTTCTTCCCCTCTGTCATCCGATTCCTAAATGGACATTGAACCTGTGAACACTACCTCACTTTATAAATCTATTCAATACATGTATAATTAATTTACTTATTTATTATTATTTTTCTCTTCTTGTATATTATGTATTACATTGAACTGCTGCTGCTAAGTTTACAAATTTCATGGCACATGCCGGTGATAATAAGCCTGATTCTGATAAAAAAATTATGTTGGTCTGTCAAAAAAAATGGACTGCAGAGGGAAGAGAAAAAGTCAAGTTGCAGTTTTTAAAAGAGCACTAATCTGGATGCCGTTGATGAAATATCTGATAATGTGAAAAATGACTCAGGTTGAAGTAGCCTTGAGATTTACATGTGAAAACTGATGAGAGACAAGCAATATGGCTTACACCAGAAGTAAAAAGGCAAATTGATTAAAAAGGAATTGGACACTGGCTCAGCTGTTACAGCCATTCTGCAAAATGAGCTTGAACGGCATTTCAAAGATACTGAACTGAAGCCTGCAGATATCCAACTAAGAACTCGTACTGAAGGAAAGAAAACTCTGTGTATGACATCCATAACAGTGAATTGTAACAGCCAATAAGCCACACTGGGCTTGTAGGTGGTTTAAAAAAAATGGGAGGGGCCAGCACTGTGGGGACGTGATTGGCTGAGCAACTAAAACTTGATTGAAGATCCAGCTAGCATTTGCATGCCATGACCCCTGCAAAAGAGTCAACAGAAGGCAGATGCCAACCTCTGTGCCTCTGACTGGAAAGCATATTGGACCAAGGAAGGACCACACTGCTCAGAGGAAGCGTGGAACTGACGAAAGCAGTGTCTGTCTACAGCCGTTTTTGTAAGCAACATATCTGAAAAAGCTTCTGATATGTTAATTACACAGATTCTTGTGAAATGGAGCTTGACTTTAAACTGGAAGAGCATCCAGGAAAGTTGCAAGCTTTCAGCTTTTGTGAGTATTAAGAAGCATGAATTTCAAACGGGAGGCAAAAAGTCATCTGCAAAAGCAGTTGCAAAGGCCAAACCCAGCTATGAATGGAAGGCCAAAAAGGAAGAAGTCATTGCAGATACAGAAACAGAGGATTCGTCAGATGATGTTGGGGATGAGGAAATCAAGGAGAGAGACAAGATCATAAAGAGATTAATAGAGGGATTAATAAGTGATTACTCCAGTAAACTAAATGTACCTTCCCAAGATCAAGATGCACATCCTAAAAGGAAGAAAAAGAGAAGGATCAAAATAGATCCGGAGAGAAAAGCCAGGAAAAGGAGAAGAAAGGTGTCTAGAGATATCAGAATGACTTCAATTGACTGTCAGAGTTAATTCCTACAACCACTATGGAGTAGGCCCCAGAACCCAAGATCGTTTCACAGCCACAAGTCTCACTGGCCAAGCAGAGTGATTACCCTCGTCAGGCATGATGTTATCTCACAAGAATAGAAAATCCTCCACAACAATTAAATCTTTAGGCCTGAATGGGACAATTTCAAATTTACTACACTGTCAATGTCTGTATAGTAGTTCTATTATAGAGTATATTGTGTATATATTTGAGATGTATTCTATATTGAGTTGGAGTTTATAGCTAAGCAGGGAGGAATGTTGTATATTTAATATTTCAATAGTGTTTGAGTAATACTGTAAATATATTGTTTAAGCATTCTTGTTCATTTAAATATTTCATTATGGGATATGTAAAAATAATTGTATTGCATTCATTATGACGCTACCACATTATACGTTCTTGCCTCGCGTAAATTAAAACAAAACCACTATGCTCGCCCCTCTTGACTCCCGTACCTTTCTTTTAATTAGTCTAATGTTTTCAATTGACTAAACACAGCACCTTATGATTTGATTCTCCTTTTGTACTTCAAGAATTTTCAACAAACAGAAGCGTCTTTTCAGTCTTTCAAAATCTGCCATTTCTCTTCAAACATTTGTACCCCTTTAAATTTCACAAGGTATGATCTCTCATTGGGATTGTTCTTCATCAGATTGTTATACAGTAATTCTTCTACGATGTCAAGAACATTGATACGATAATTACTCAAAATTATGAGCAATAGTGCAGTCAGTTTATCATCTTGATTCTGTGCTTACTGAACTTCTACACTCTTGGGTCTTGCAACCACGGAACTTCATTGGTTTCCAGTTAAGTTGCTCTGAAGTTTACTGGAATTTGCAAAATGAGCTGTGTGCTTTAAGGGATAAGGAAATTTGGAATATTGACTCTTAACTAGTGCTCTCTATAGTGCTGGGTGTATTCATTTCCATAGATACTTTTTTTTTTTAAAAAAGGCCATCGTGTTCTGATGTTCTTCAACTACCACACTCCAACTGTACTGCATTCAATTTGGCAGGCAGTGTTTTCAGCACTATTCTGAACTGTATGTTCAAGATCAAAACAGGAAACATAGTTCTAAGATCAGAAACCCAAGACATTAAAGTTAAAATCCACAAATACCATTTTCATGTAAAAGGCAATAACAGTGTGTGCCAGTCGACATGTAATACTGATTATACTAAAAACCAAACAATAAAGGGATCAATATGACTAAGAATGACTTTATAATGAACAATGCATTGTGGAAAGTTTGTTATTTAAAGTTACAGCTGTTGGTAAATGGAACAATTTAAGGTAAGCAACTACAAAATAAATGTGAAACAGGATACAAGTTCAAAATACTCATAGCCAATTAAACCTACAAAAAAAACAGTAATTCATCATAAAATTAATTTTATTTCACCAGTTTTAAGGTTTTACTTCCCTGTCATCAGCCTCAACTTCAGAACTATTCAATGGATTTCACGTATTTTAAACGTTCCTTGTAGGCTATGATTAAAGTGGGTGGACTAAAGTGGTTTTTTTTTATTAAATGCAGCTTGCTGTTACAGCATCAAAGTTGCTGTTCTCTGCATAAATTTTATTCTGCTTCCTTCCTTTTTTTTTTACAGCCCCAGATAGTGGTCAAAATCACTCTTCCTTTACTGCTTTCCTGCCAATTTTTTTTTGCTATAAGCCAATAGAAGAAAATAACACTTGAATTTATTTTACACCAGCGATGATTTCAGAACATCCAAGACCATTACAGCCAAAACAATACTTCTGAAACGTAGTCATTGTAATTAGGAGAACCACAATAACCCATTTGGTCACAGCAAACTCACACAATCAGCACTATGGTAATGTTTAGACAACTGTTTTAGGTGCTTGGTAAAAAGTTACAGTGAAGACCCTGGCAGAATGTGCAGGCTTCTCACTCTCGACCAAGTGACTCATTTTGCAATAAATACATTACCTACAGAACACCATCTAGGTCGAAACTGGCTGCTGATTGACATTCGTCCATGACCTAAATTATGCACAGCCAAAAAGATTGCAGAAGCGATTAATTGACAAAAGGCTGATAGCGCGAAGTGAAAAAGGAATATTAAAGTGATCAGTAAAGGAACAGATTCCCTGAGAGGTGATGTAAATAGATTTGCCTTCTCTGGCAATCTCTCAGCATCTGGAATGATGCTTTATTTCTGACTGTGGGGATTCTGGGATTATGCCAATATGGGAACTGCATGAAACAAAATACATGGAACTTGCACCGATAGGGAAGGTGCTGGCTGATGGAGCGGGTAGGTCGTCTGTGAAGTTAGTACGCTCTTCTGCAGCTTACTAGGGTCTCCACGTACTCTCAAATACATGAGCTCGAGGTTCTCAATGTCAATCCGAATGCTCCACTCCTCCTCTGAGCAGTCAGGAGCCAGAAGTTGCCAAGAATCATTGCAGATGTTGGAATTCATGGAGATTTTAATCAGATCCTTGAATCTATTTTTCCTGTCCGGTCATCTTTTCCCACTGGAGAGCTCAGAACTGTTGAGGGCGTGTAGTGTAGGACTCGCAGATTATATGATCTTCCAAACTTAGCCAACTGAAAGTAGTTAAGGCTTCAAGAAGGGGATATTGGCCTGAAAGAGGATGCTGACACCTGTACTACATCAATGCACTGTTGTAATGATTTGATCTGTATGAAAGGTACGCAAGACAAGTTTTTCACTCTACTTCAATACATGTGGCAATAATAAATCAACTTACCAAGTGGTTATGGTGCTGAGATTTTATTTTAAATGTTGACGCTACTGAATGTACATTTGAAGTATGAACATAGTAAGCAGCAATGGAGACCAAGTGTGAGATGCTCAGCACTAAAGATACTACCCACCCAGCAGGGTGACAGGACCCTCACTATCATTACTGTCTGGAACTATCTCGATACAGGCAGGATTTCACCAAGATGGACTGCATTGAAGATGTGACTTCCTGTGATGCCATGGCTAGGTTACTCTGCCTGAGGAAGTCAAAGTCATTGTCACTCAGATTCCTAACTTCAAATTCATTTCAGGCTGCTGCTGCTGATCTCTGCAAAATTTCAGTTTGCTGCTAACCGCTGCTTAAGGAAGGTCATCCAAACTCCACAGGCAAGGACAGAAGCCTCCAACTGCTTTTCTGTCACACACGGCAGCAAAACAAATTGCAGGCTTCCCTAAAATACTGGTATTTATAGGACTGCACTCATGTAATATAGCTTCCTACATAACCTTCATTAGCAACCTCCTGCTAAGAGGAACTTTGATCTCCTTCCAATATACATGCCTGCAGAAGATGTAATTTTCCACATGTAAAGATGTACAGTGGAGAGGACATTGACTGGCTGCATCACAGCCTGGTATGGAAACAGCAATGCTCTTGAAAGGAAAATCCTACAAAAATCATGGACATGGCCCACCCAATCCATCACAGGTCAAGCTATCCCCACCATTGAGCATATCAGCATCGTTGCAGGAAAGTAGCGTCCACCATCAAGGACTCCGCCCCACCACCACCACCACCCAGGACATGCTCTTTTCCTCACTGCTGCCATCAGGAAGTGCGTACAGGAGCCTCGTGACTCACACCACCAGATTCAGGACCAGTTACTGCCCCTCAGCCATCAGACGCTTGAACCAAAGGGGTTAACTTCACTCACCCCATCACCGAAATGTTCTCACACCCTATGGACTCACGTTCAAGGACTCATTTCATGTTCTCAATATTTATATATTACTATTTCTTTCTATTTGTATTTGCAGTTTGTTGTCTTTTGCACACTGGTTAAATGCCCAGGTTGGTGGGTTATTTCATTGATTCTTTTAAGGTTATTATTCTATTATCGATTTGTTGAGTATCCCCCACAAGATGATGGATCTGAGGGTTGTATATGGTGACATATACATACTTTGATAATAAATTTACTTTGATCCAGAAAGCCTATTCATTCCAAGTCCCTCTCTCATCATTGCAGCAAATATTCTTGAAGCACCCACACTCATCATAGCAGGAAGGTGCCATGTGTGCACAACACATATGCAAGGGCTACCACTTTAGATCTTAACTGCAAGGTAGTCTACCTGCAGATATTGTAAAAGATCAATACAAGAGCGCGTGCTGAAACTGAGCATAACAGGGAAATTTACAACATTAATTCGGAAAAAGTTTGAAGCCTGAAATTTTTTTTTGTGGGTTTTTGAAACAGGTTTGTAAAAATCAAAAATGCCAAATTTGGTATTAATTAAATAGTAAAGATAAACTTCTAGTCTATTATCTCCAAGGTGAATTGACCACAAAGGCCATCTAAAATAATTTCTTACCCAATGCCTAACAATCACCGTCACTACAAACATCCGATTCCTGCCTGTAAGGAGTTTGTACATTCTCCCTGTGACCCCGTAGAGTTCCTCCAGGTGGTCTGGTTTCCTCCCACAGTCCAAAGATGTACTGGTTGGTAGGTTAATTGATCATTGTAAATTGTATCATTGATCATTGTAATCATATGATTAAGCTAGGATTAAATCAGGGGTTTGCTGAGTGATGTGGCTCAAAGGGCCAATTCCTCACTGTATCCCAATAAATAAGGATGGAAGGAAGAAGGCCAGGAGCATCTCTATAGGACACACTGGCTGAGGCAATTAAGGTGGTTGAACCTTAAATGCAAGAAACCAACATCTCAATACATAAGAATCATTTAAGTTCTCACAGTAGTTGTCTTTATTTGAATTAGTCCAGAGAATGTGCAATTTTCTTTAATTACTATGATTCAGTTTACAATGCTCATTTTACACTACTTCCCTCAAAATATCCCATGGCATCTTCTGTTGTGATGTAAAGCATCTCATTATACAGACAAGTGCTCCTACTTATACATTACAATGTACAATAAAGGAAACATTATTGCACTACTGGACAGGGTAAGGATGACAAATGTCAATGCAGACTAACAACTGGTGGTAACTTGATCCCAACTCATGTCAGTATTGGTTGACTGTCAGAATTCTGCCTGATGAACTTCAAAAGTTCAGAAAGGGCTGTACTCTAAAGTGTTTTAGTGACTAAAATATCACAATGCCCATGTTACTGACAAGCTGCCAAATTCTGGACCGCCACTCTGAATTTATTCATGAATTAACTGTATTTTTAAAAATTAACTGCAGTACCTGATTGACTCTCCCCCCCCCCCCCCCCCCACCTGAATGGCTATGGTCTCCTTATGGAAAGGGATATGTCGTTGTTGGTCTTTGAAGCAATGAGAAAAGTATCGCAGAAAATGGAAACCACGAAACTCAATGTTGGCTTACTTTGTCTATGATCAATCCCCGAATGGAATCATGCAAATTTTGGCATAAGGAAGTGGTCAAAGGGAAAGTGCGGAGAAAAATTGTTCTTGGATGTTTGATAGTCTGAATGCATACAAGTCGTGGCCTCTGCAAAGTATCATTGTAGTTAGCACCAGTCTTCTTATTATCACACATAACATTAACAACAAAGCAATAATAATACAAAGGTTGTTTTTAGAATGTACACCATAATATCATTTTCACAGTATTAAAATAGTTAACTTCACTGTCTTCAGGGACCAGTAGAATAGATGGTCTGTCATACAAAATTTGAGTTGGTCATTGTGCCCAGTAATTTTTGTAGAAGAGGTCTAATTTCAACCCCACATAAGCTCTGGTGATCAATTTCTTTACAAAGCATTAAGCTCTTAAATTCAGTATGGGCAGCTAATGCCGTGTACCATTCTAATATATCTGCTAATATACAGAGACAAATTACAACAAATTCAGAGTGGATCACATCATAGCATATTTATTATTTTTCTTGCAAGAGAGGTTCTGTCTCCTGAAAAAGAGTCTGGAAAATCTTACCTCTCAAACATTTTAATACTTTTCACAGAGCACAGTAATTAGGTTGTTTCACTCCATAACACTCCTGCATTACCTTGTTCTGATATTTGTTCTTTAGAAGTTGAGTCCTGTTTACCTCTGTTGGCAACACATTCCCCCCCCCAACCATAAAACACATCCCGTCATTAAAAAAACACACTCAGTCTTGTAAGCCTCACATTCAACTCAGCAAAGCACCTTGGGGTTTCATGGGTTCCATTTTGTCACAATACATTTTACAGAAGTTACAAATTCAGAAAGACTTCAGGGTTACAGATACATTTCCACACTAAACAAGCATGCCCCAAAATAAATATATTAAAATGCCATTAAATATTGTATGATCTTGCCACATGCAAACATTGTCTGCTGCAGCACAATGTTCAATCCTATTTGTAGTTGAAAATGAAGGAACTCCAGTAGCAATGTCCTCCAACAATTACATTCATCTTTGCCCTCTCAATTCACTACCTGCTCGTTTTCTCCTAACTTCCTAGAACAGGGATGAGAATCTGGAGTGGGGTTAAGGATCAATATACTCAGGCTTAGTTCAATGGGGACACCTTGACATTTCTAAAATATCATAACTGAAATTGAGATTAAGTGTCCCTGCTCATTTCTATTGTATGACCTAGGGAAAGGAACAGATAAGCAAAAGAAGGATTAGTGAATAGAGTTCTCAACAATCCATGAATGAGTGGTGATGAGCAACACTCTATGCCTTCAGACTCAGGAATGGGTGTACTGCAAAGTCCTTTGGGTTTCACCTTTACTGTTGCAAAGGAGAGCACATTTTTCAGATAATGAGGACACCGGATGAAACAGTTGTGACTTTGCCTCAGGAAACTGACAGCTGGTATCACGCCTCTCATTGCTTTGTAAATATTAATTTCATCACCAACTCTCCACTATGTTTCATGATTCAATCACCCCTGATTCAAGGTGTATATTTTATGGAATAAAACTGGTGTGACTTAAAGAGGAGATGACAATCTACACTTTGGATCAGTGTAAATCAAAAGTCTAGCCAAAAGTGTCAACCTTTTAGATTATCTTTAAAGATGGCATGAAGCAAAGCTGTTCAGAACTGCTGTTATGGTGAGGTTGTGTAAGGCAGTGGTGAGGCCGAGTTTGGAGTATTGTGTGCCGTTTTGGTCACCGAATTACAGGAAGGATATTAATAAGGTTGAAAGAATGCAGAGAAGGTTTACAAGGATGTTGCTGGGACTTGAGAAATTGAGTTACAGAGAAAGGTTGAATAGGTTAGGACTTTATTCCCTGGAATGTAGGAGAATGAGGGGAGATTTGATAGAGGTGTATAAAATTATGATGGGTATAGATAGAGTGAATGCAAACAGGCTTTTTCCACTGAGGCTAGGGGAGAAAAAACCCCCAGAGGACATGGGTTAAGGGTGAAGGGGGGAAAGTTTAAAGGGAACATGGGGGGGGGGAGCTTCTTCACACAGAGAGTGGTGGGAGTGTGGAATGAGCTGCCAGATGAAGTGGTAAATGCAGGCTCACTTTTAACATTTAAGAAAAACTTGGACAGGTACATGGATGAGAGGTGTATGGAGGGATATGGTCCAGGTGCAGGTCAGTGGGACTAGGCAGAAAAATGGTTCGGCACAGCCAAGAAGGGCCAAAAGGCCTGTTTCTGTGCTGTAATGTTCTATGGTTCTAACCAAGAGAAAGATAAAGAAACTCAATACCATGTTAAATAAGATAAAAAATATTCAATGCCACGATCCTCAAAGTAAATAAACACTGTGGCACTGAGGTACTGGTCAGAGAGCTGTATCTGAGAAGTAAAACATGTTAAAATGAACCTGTGGACTGCTGTGCTGGAGTTTACCTGGACCATGAGATGGACACTTACCACTGCAGCTGTGCAGGAACAGAGGGCAGGCTGATTTAAAAGAGCAAGACAGCACTTCTACCAGCATGCCAGTGTTCAAGCCACAGCCATTTGAACTTGGACTTTGAAATGGACAGACCCTACTCCTATCAGATGTGGACAAATGCATCAGAAACCCAAGCAGGTCACGTTAACTACAACAATATAAACTTGAAGCAATACAACATTACCCTCCACCCTTCCCTTCCCTCTCCAGCCAGGCAGAAGATACAAACACATGAGAGCATGTACCAGCAGGCTCAAGATAAATTTGTCAAATTTACTTGTGCTATTGAGTGTTTAGCTGAAAACAACCATGGATATCATAACTGGTGTAAACCAAGTGTGAAAGGAAATGATCAGTTTGCAAGATACAATGGTAATGCGCAATGCAATACATTATTCTGGGTGTGCCATTGTGGAAAGGACATTAAATCCATATATTGCAAATTGGTCAGAATAATTCCAATAATGTGTAAGATTTGGACTAGTTAATGAGAAGATTCAGTTGTTTTAAGAGGTTTTGAAACAAAACTATGGAAAGGAGAAGAAAGTAAAGACTATTTACATTGCTTGTCTGGAAAATTCATGTGAATTTAACACAACATTCTGATTGTCAAAATTTTATACACCTTAGTAGCAAAATACAAAAGCCTTTCATATCATAGCAATGTCTAAAGGATCTTTGAAATGTCACAAAAGAATGAAACACTTGCAAGTTAATTAAAACAGACCACAATGAATGGGTAACTCCTTCAAAATTCGGCTGATTTCCTACAAATGTCAGTGTCAGGTAAATTGAGATAATATAAAATGTTAAATTGCTGTTAGTCAGTTGATATTATTGCTGTTACTACTACCAATATCACCTGCTATAATCTGTATCCAGTCATTCAATGGTGTGTCATGCGAATTAACATGCCTTTCAGTACTGTTGCTTAATCCAATCTAGCATCATAGCTCTCCACTCCACTAATTATACATACATCCATTAAACCAATATTCTCAGAAGTACAACACAGACATGAGAGATTGCAGATGATTGCAGAATCTAGAGGAAGAAAGCATCTGCTGGACGAACTCTGGATCAAGGTGCATTGTTGGGAGGAACTGTCGACATTTTGATGTGTCCTGATGCAGGGTTTCCTCGCAAATCAGCAGTCTGAGTTCCAGAAGATTGCTTCTCAGAATTACATCTTAAAATTAAAAGGCTTTTATTGAGCTCTGCAGCACAAACTCAGAGCTACAGCTACTCGGCCTTTTCTCCTTGGAGCGACGGAGGATGAGGGGTGACCTGATAGAGGTGTATAAGATGATGAGAGGCATTGATCGTGTGGATAGTCAGAGGCTTTTTCCCAGGGCTGAAATTGTTGCCTCAAGAGGGCACAGGTTTAAGGTGCTGGGGAGTAGGTAAAGAGGAGATGTCAGGGGTAAGTTTTTTTACTCAGAGTGGCGAGTACGTGGAGTGGGCTGCTGGCAACGGTGGTGGAGGCGGATACGATAGGGTCTTTTAAGAGACTTTTGGATAGGTACATGGAGCTTAGTAAAATAGAGGGCTATAGGTAAGCCTAGTAATTTCTAAGGTAGGGACATGTTCGGCACAACTTTGTGGGCTGAAGAGCCTGTATTGTGCTGTAGATTTTCTATGTTTCTAAACGCTGTTTCTGTCTTCACCAACTCTTCTGGTAGCTCATTCCAGATATTAACTACTCTGTAAAAAAAACACTCAGATTCTTTTTAAACCACGTTCTCACCTCAAACCTATCCCCTCTGGTTTTCCACACTCCTAACCTCAGTCTCTATTAACTTTATACACCTCTGTCGTGTCCCATTCAGCCTACCTGCTTCAGGGAAAACAGATCTATCCTTGTTCCTCCCGGAGAAGAAACTCCAAACATTTGTGGAGAAAACAGTGCAAAATAAGCCCCTTAACTCTCACTACATTATTCATATTCAGACAGATGTTTTCCCACTATATTTTAGTACATACAGCAATAATAAACCAATTTACAAATCAAAATATGCCAGCATGCAAGTTTAAGAATTAAAAAAAACATCTTGAGGTTTAAAAGTGGAGTATTACTAGTCGGGCTCATTCGGTTAGACTAATTTGGCCTGGCTACAAATACAAGCTTCACTGTCCCCTTCCTTTATGACTTCCTGAAAGGCAACTGGACAAAATCTGTGATGAGAGAACTCAGGTTCAGAATGTACTCAAAAAAATCAGTCACCAAAACCCACTGTATGCAAAGTTGTACTTAAACATGAAAATCCCCAACTATCTGTCAAAGATTTCTTGTGTTTCACTGTTGTGTAACTGAGCCAAAGTAATCTGAAGAAATCAGTGAACTGATGAGAACTTCAACCATTTAATAATTAATAAAGTCAACGACTCTGACTATAAGACTATAAAACATAGGAGCAGAATTAGTCCATTCAGCCCATCGAATCTGCTCTGCCATTCCATCATGGCTGATCCAGGATCACACTTAAACCCATACACCTGCCTTCTGAAAAGGCAATAAAACCCTGAAATATTACTGAATGCAGTGCCCAAGTTTTTAAACAGAATACATTTGTTGTTTTCCTTGTATTAAGAGTTATTCTCTGCAGTTCAAAAATTCTATGCACGCAAAATTAATAACAATTTGTTTGGGCTTTATTTTTAATTATATTAAATCTTCTAATTATTCCCATTTGTAAATTATAATCCTCTTTCCAGACTCTAATCTACAGTCTTAATTTTATTTTAAAATAGACTCTTTACTCCTGGTGGAAGCAATGTCCATGGAGATAAATAAATCTTTGCTTGTTTTGAGGCAGAGAGCTGCTAACTGAATGCCACAAACAGGAAATCATTGCTAAAGAGATGTCTTGATGTTAAGGTATTGGGAGGAAAGTATAGGGGTGGATGTCAGAGGTGGGTTTTTTTTTTTACATGGAATGTGTGGGTGCATGGAACACACTGCCAGGGTTGGTGGTAGAAGCGGATACATTAGGGGCATTTAAGAAACTCTTAGATAGGCACAAGGATGATAGGAAAACAGAGGGCTATGTCGGAGGGAAGGGTTAGATAGACTTTAAAGCAGGTTGAAGGTTGATACAGCATTGTGAGCTTAAGGGCCTGTACGGCTTTGTTCTATGTTCTTGATTTTCAAAAACTCTCCAAAACTTCCCCAAGTTAGAAATAAATTAGAAGCTTGAAAACTAGTAATTAGGTAACTTTTGCAAGCTTGTAACAAACTTAACCACAATTTTTATACCGGCAATTTCTATGTCAAAGCTTAGCTTTTTACCAGCGCTAATAATTTACATTTTCTTCAGGCACCCAGACAACATTGGTAAGCTGCTGTGCTGTTCCCTTAGGTACAATCAGCACTGCACCCAATTCCACACTGATACAGTTTCAAAACTGACATCAGGGTGACTACACCCAGCAGCTACTGATGCACTTCCAGAAGCATTTGCTTCTGAGGTTCCCAACATCTGAGACTCCATCACAGTTCATTAAAATGTACCAAAAGTATCCATCAAAAACATCTATGACAATAGAATTGCTTGCTCACTATTTCAAGTGGATTGATATCTGCATCTGGTCACTGGACTTCTTAAAACAAGGCATGACCACTGATCCTAAAATTATCAACCAACTCTGGTTATTAAATGTCAAGGATTTTTATGGAGTCAAGGGGCACTCCGCCAACAATACCAACAGTTGGACTTCGAGGAAAACAGCAGAACATTCTTTCATCCAGTTACAAGGTAACACAATGGTCACAGAATGCAGTTATCCAGGTTACGAAGTTCTAGGTGGTGACATGTACAATCAGTACTTCACCATGCATTACTTACAAAGCTTAGAGGCACAAGCTCTAAATTCCAGCTTGGCAGATAGCAATTTTTGCAGTATTTCCTTCTCGCATTCCTGGGAAATAGAATCAGTTCTTATTTTAGATCCCAGGATATGTCCAAAAGCTGCAGCTATGATTATATGTGTCAGTTGCACTTAACAATATAGAGCAGATAATTTTTGTTTTGAGAGACAGTATGGATTAATTACTCCAACCTCCACTCACCCACAAATCAGATATTATCCAATCTCCACTCACCCACAAATCAGATATTATCCAACCTCCACTCAGCTACATCAGATATTATCCAATCTCCACTCACCCACATATCAGATATTATCCAACCTCCACCCACATTCAAATCAGATATTATCCAACCTCCACCCACCCACAAATTAGATATTATCCGACCTCCACCCACCCACAAACTAGATATTATAAGTAGAAGAGGAGACAGCAGATAGTGCTGGAACTAAAAGCAATTACCCAAGACGACTGGGATGGATTTTATGTTCATATTCTTCCACCTGTCAGAACTGGGTAGTAGTTGACGCAATACATCATGGGGAAGTTTGACTGTCCAGGGGTGACGGTTTGGCCACATTGGCAAACTGTAATCCAGGATACATTGAATATGCACACTTCCTGTGGACAGTGACAAGACCATATATGGATAGGTACATGGATGGTAAGGCTATGGTCCCGGTGCAAGTCAATGGGGGCAGGCAATTTAAATGGCTCGGCAAGGACCAGATCGGCCAAAAGGCCCGTTTCTGAGCTGAGACCTTTCTATGACTCTTTGACCAATGGAGGCCATTGTGTAATTTCACTGTTGTCAGATTTTGCTGTAAAGGCAGACCGAGTCATTTGATGACTGGAAAATTACAAATGTTACTCCGCTGTTCAAGAAGGGTGGGAGGCAGCAGAGAGGAAACTAGAGACCTGTTAGCCTGACATCAGTGGTTGGGAAGTTGTTGGAATTGTTAGGGATGAGATTATAGAGTACCTGGAGGCACATGACAAGATAGACCAAAGCCAGTATGGCTTCCTGAAAGGCAAATCCTGCCTGACTAACCGACTGCAATTTTTTCGAGGAACTTACAAGCAAGGTAAACAAAGGAGATGCAGTAGATGTAGTGTACTTGGAGTTTCAGAAGGCCTTTGACAAGGTGCCACATATGAAGCTGCTTAACAAGAGCCCATGGAATTACAGGGAAGTTACTAGCATGGGCGGAGCATTGGCTGACCGGCAGAAAACAGAGAGTGGGAATAAAGGGATCCTATTCTGGCTGGCTGCTGGTTACCAGTGAAGTTTCACAGGGGTTGGTGTTGGGCCCGCTGCTTTTTATGATGTATGTCAATGATTTGGACTATGGGATTAATGGATTTGTGGCTAAATTTGCCGAGGATACAAAGATAGGTGGAGGAGCTGGTAGTATTGAGGAAACAGAGAGCCTGCAGAAAGACTTAGATAATTTAGGGGAATGGGCAAAGAAGTAGCAAATGAAATACAATGTTGGAAAGTGTATGGTAATGCACTTTGGTGGAAGAAATAAATGAGCGGAGTATTATTTAGATTGGGAGAGAACTCAATGCAGAGATACAAAGAGACTTGGGAGTCCTTGAGCAGGATACCATAAAAGTTAACCTCCAGGATGAGTTGGTTGTGAAGAAGGCGAATGCAATGTTGGCATTCATTTCTTGAGGCATAGAATGTAAGAGCAAGGATGTGACATTGAGGATCTATAAGGCATTCGTGAGACCACACTTGGAGTATTGTGTGCTGTTTTGGGCTCTTTATTTTAGGAAGGATATACTGATATTGGAGGGGTTTCAGAGAAGATTCATGAGAATGATTCCAGGAATGAAAGGGTTACAGTACGAGGAACATCTGGCAGCTCTTGGGCTGTATTCCCTGGAGTTCAGGAGAATGAGGGGGATCTCATAGAAACATTCCAAATATTAAAAGGCCTAAACAGATTTGATATGCAAAGTTATTTCCCATGGTAGGGGAGTCTAGGACAAGAGGGCATGACTTTGGGATTGAAGGGCGTCCATTTAGAACAGAGATGCGGAGAAATTACTTTAGTCAGAGGGTGGTAAATCTGTGGAGTTTGTTGCCATGAGTGGCTGTGGAGGCCAAGTCATTGGGTGTATTTAAGGCACAGATAGATAGGTTCTTGATTAGCCAGGACATCAAAGGGTATGGGGAGAAGGCAGGGGAGTGGGGATGACTGGAAGAATTGGATCAGCCCATGATTGAAAGGCAGAGCAGACTCAATGGGCTGAATGGCCTACTTCTGCTCCTATATCTTACGGTACAGTTTGCATGATTGGGCCCATCTGTGAGAGAGGCAGTGTGACTAACGTTGACCAGATCGAATCCTGGGATGATGGGTTTGTCACTTGCATTAGAAGCAGAAATGAGCATTTGAAATGTATAGAATTCCAACAAGCCATGATAGATGTGAAGTTGACCTTTCCCTGGCCTGGCTATCAAGAACCAGGAGTCAGTCCCACAACAAGTCAACCAAATAAGTGGCTTGCATGATTTGATCTTTTCCTCCTGCACAATGAGGGTGCTTGACAGTGTTTTTTGTTAAATGGGTTCTATTGGGTTTCTGTATTTTGGGGTTGCCTATAAGGAGACAAATATCAGTGTTATATGTAGTGTACATACTTAGATAATAAATGTACTTTGAACATGGGAGTCAATTGCTGAGCATGTTTAAGACAGAAAGTGACTGAAGTTTATTATTAAATAAATGGAGGGAAATGCATTCAGAAAGCTGCTGAAGTAATAGATCAGCCATTATCCTTTTTGAAGGCAAAGCAGGCTGGAGGCACTAAATGGCCTCATGCTTCTATGTTCTTATATTCCGCTTCCTCTACTCTCGACATTGAGCGTTTACTGAGTGCATTAACGTAGCTTGCAGAGAGTGATCTGCCCTCCCAATTTATTGGCCACTGAGTTGTAAACTCCATTCTATTCCACTTCTAGAGGATTCCAAAGAAATAAACTCCCATTTACACCGAATCAAAAGGCAAAAAACTGCAGATGATGGAAAACTGAAATAGAAATAAAATGCTTCAAGGACTCAGTAGATGAGGAAACTTTAGTGGAGAGAGAAGGAGAATTAACATTTCAGGCCAAGGACCCATCGAGGGATCAGGGAAGTTAGACATCGAACATGTTTTAAGTTGCAGGAAAGGGGAGGGATAGGACAGAATAAAGGCAATGGCTGCGACTGTGTGAGTGTTGCTCTTCCGGAAGAAGAAAGCACCAGCAAACAACACTACTGGAAGTGATATCTTCAAGACAGTTTACGAAGCAACTACTTTCACTTCTTTTATGTCTTGTTTCTATTTCAGATCTGGTCCTGCTACTGTTGGAGCCTGTTATCCATGTTATGCCAGTGTTTTCGGGCCGGTGGGACGCTTTGCTGTCTCCGAGAGGGTTCCACAAGGCTGCAAGGCAAGTGTCTAGCAGGGAGGCCAGGAGATAGGGTGCAGGCCCATGATTGACTCCATTTCCAGCTGATTAAAGCGCTGAGGAAGATTGAAATCATGGAGCCAATGCAGAAGACGAGCGAGTGTTCAGCATCGTCTACCAGTCTTTCATTCAATGGTGTCAATGTGTGACAGTCCCCCTCTCCCTCGCTGCATTCGAATGATCTCTCTCTCTACCCTGATGCTGTCAGAGGACAGTGACAGAGCAAGACTTAGTTGATGAGGTTTGTGGACTGTGGACTCTAATTCAGGTTCACGTTGTGTACTAATTCTGGCTGCTCCCTTTGGGTGGCCAAAGGGGTCTGAATTGGGGTGGCCTGCAGATAGTGAACACTGCGCTGAGCTGAAATATACCTTTTGATTTTGAGTTTTATATTCTGTGCTTCCCCTCCTTTTGTTGCCATTTGTGCGATTTAAAAAAAAAACGCACAATAGGGGTTGATGCTTTCCTTTGAACGGGTTAATTCCATGGTTCTTTGTTTTGTGGCTGTCCGTGGAGAAGACAAATTTCAGGGTTGTATGCTGTATAAATACTTTGATATTAAATATGCTTTGAATCTTTGAACGTGAAGGCCAAAACAGAATGGATGATACAAATTTTGGTTGCGCCAGCCGAGGGAGAGTGCAACAGATAATTCATTGCAATTGATCTGTCTGGACAATCTGTTTAAAAAAAGTAAATCAGATTAATGGAAAAAAGGAAAAATACAATGTTTGATAACTAACTTTTACTCATTCTGATGAAACCCAAAATTTTGACTGTTTCTTTCCATAGATATTGCCTGGCCTGCAGCGTTTTTCAGAAAATTTTGTTTTTATTATCCACTCACACTGAATTTTCTAACATCCTTGGAATCACTGTTTCAACAATGCATGTATAATTTTAAATGTGTCACCAGATACATAGGGAAATATGATAGACAAATATTAAACCATAAAGGGCCATAAAAAGTAACAGATGCTTAACCTTAAAGTCAAATTGGATAATTGTGCCTGTAACATTTGTAACCATAATAAATCCAAACTAATCTACTTAGATCTAATCTCTGTCTCGTCTATTTTATTTACAGAAGTGGTCAAGACAGAGCATTCTATCTGTTAAGTTTTTAAAGAATAATTGTGGTTTCTCAGAATATGGCTAATGTTCTCCCTCCTTCCACAGAACTCCAAACAACCCAAAAATAATAACTAATAATATTGTTGCTCGGGGGCAAGGTCAAGGAGGTTCACAAGACTGATCTCTGAAATGGATAAGATTGGTCAGTTTATACAAATATAGTAATATTTGATATTAAACAGACTATTAAAGGTTATGAGATTTCACCAGCGCTCCTAGTGAACTACTCATTTTTCAAAGCAAATTTCAGTGTTTCAATAATTTTTTTTAAAGTGAAAAGGATTAAGTATACATTGCACCTTTACAAAGCATGATTTTATTTTTTTATATTGAGAGCCACACTACCCAGCAGTCCAGAGATTTAATCCTAGCCTAATCGCAGGACGATTTACAATGAGCAATTAACCTACCAATTGGTATGATTTCAGACCGTGGGAAGCAAACCCGGAGCACCTGGATGAAACCCACGCAGTCACAGGGAAAGCATACAAACTCCTTACAGGCAGAGTTGGGAACTGAACCCAAGTCGCTGGCACTGTAAAGCATCGTGCTAACCACTACACTACCGCGATACACCAAATAACTGTTAACACAGATGGTGCAAAATGAAAACCAATTCTTTTGCAGGTAATTAAGTAAAAACAGCCCCTGAATGAGGCATTGGCTGCTCTGTATACACCTGCCTGAAATACCAGGTGCTTTGGATACAGCAGACAATTAATTTCTAATCCTCATTAATCATCAAAATGGTTCGTGCTCCTTGCACATCAGTGGTTGAGGTTTGGAGCCCATGCAATGGAAAAAATTGAACTTGTATTGTGCTTTTCCCATTACCTACATCAACTACATGGACAAATTCAATGCTGAAGAGTAGGGAAATGGCAGGCAGCAAGCTCCCTCAACAAAGAATGAAATAATCACTACTTCAGATTTTTTATAAACATTCTGATATTGGTTAGTAAAACGTTGCACAGTCAACAGGTAAATGTTATCACCAATTGTGTAAGTGGATCTTCCAAGAACACTCTGGTTGCAGGTGAGGTCTCAATTCATTGCCTCATGCAAAAGACACCTCAGAGTTGGAAAGCACAATGAGATCAAGGGGATATGTTAACACTACAACTCACTGGAACAGACTCCATAACTTTTTTTTAGTTATAATACAGAAAACGGTGTTACATACTGAACACCCTAAAGGGGAAACAAGTTTATATAAGCAAATACAACTCCTCTACCTTTCTATGACACTCTCATGGAAATGAATCCAGTGTTCATTTAAGTTTTTAAGAAAAGCATTACTAATTTAAAGTAGCGTTTGAAGTTCTAGTCGCCTAGCTATATTGGAAAGGTCATTCAGCCGAGAGGGGAGCAGAAAAGAATTGCAAGGATGTCACCAGGATTGAATGGCTTCAGTTATAAGGAAGTTGAATAGGCTGATACTTTTGTTCCCTGGGACACAGGAGGCTCATGGGGTACCTCATAAAGATGAAAAAAATCATGAGGGCTTTTGACAAGGAGAATGGAATTTGTGTCTCTCCACTCCCAGAGTAGGGAATTCTAAAACTGAGGGCACAGGTTTAAGGTGAGAGGGGAAGGATTTGAGGACCTGAATGGCTGCTTCTTCCATATGAGCTTACGGCACAAACTGCCAGAGGAATCTGTCGAGGTGTATACATATACAACAAGTCAAAGGAATTGGCACAGGTACTGTGTATGGATATGAAAGGTCTGGAGGGATATGGCAACTGGGACAACTTAAGCTGAAGGCTCTGACTCAGTGCTGTATAACACGAACCTGCACAACACTGCTACACATTTCAGATAATTTTCACAAGAGCACATGGCCCAATTCTTCGGAAAAAAAATCAAATCCGATAAATTTATACTTAATTTATCAATTGCATCCACATCTGCATTGTATATATGTTACCCTGAATCCAGCCTCTGTCCTCCTCTGCATTAATTGTATTCTGCCAATTTGCTTCCAAGTATGTACTTACTGTAATTAGTTTTTTTTCTATTATTGTGTATTGCAGCCTCAAAGGCAAGAAATTTCACAACGTACACCGATGATATTGAACCTGATTCTGATTCAGATGTAGCAATTTTGAAGTTGTCCAGAATGAACAAACATTTGTTTTTGAGGCCCACTGATCACTATACCATTAAATTCTTGAATGGGTCCTCTGGACATTAAGCACGTAATCGGGATTTGTTGTTGATGTTGAGTGTTGTAGTGTCGACTCATGGCAACCTTATGGATAGTGTAGTTGTCCATAGGGTTTTTGTGGCAAGATACAGAAGTAGATCGCCAGGCTTTTCTTCCACACAGATACTGCTGCTGTCCAGGTTGGGACCCGGCCAGATTTGAACTCAGGGCCATTCATCTCAAAGTCCAGTGCTGATGCCACTACACCACCAGCCCGAATTCACAGAGTTATAAATTATACTCAACTACCATAGCTAAAACAATGCATGGAAATCCGGGCAAACTACTTTCACTGGTTCTTCAGAATATGTAATGGAATATTACACTGTTCACACACAAAAACATTTAATTCTGTGAGTATTTATAATTTTAACTAAAATGCAATGCCTGAATTGTGCACCTTCAGTTCTGTGGCAGATCAAAATTCCAATATTCTTCCATTTAATTTTGTTGCCACCAAAATACTTAGTGAATGCCCATTATTCATTACTAATGACTCATTAATTCCCTTGCTCCACTCCAAACAACTGCTGCAAGGTCATTTGGCTCTGCTGAACAGTCCAGAGCCCGATTGGAACCTGAGATGGGCACAGATCTATGACGGCATCAGTGATTTATGTTACTTTATAATTCCTTTCATTGTAGATCTCTGTGCATTGTTTCCAAAATAAGGTCCCTCTATAATTATCATTAAAGCTGGCTTTTTCTACCTCCATGAAATGAATTGCCCTTTCCTCAGCGAGGTGAATTAGTGTTTTTCCCTTCACCAGATGGAATCTGTTCCATAAATTAAGTGTGGGGTAGGACCAGGCAGCAACAAATAAGACTAATAACCAAGGGTTTGTATGGAGTTTAAGGAGAAAGTTTCCAATGGTAGGAAGATTGGCAACAAGGGGGGGACTGACTAACGCCAAAGGAATTGAGATTGGGAAAACATTGTGCAGGCAGCAAAGTTTCGTGATAGACAATTCATTTACTTTAAAGGCAGTGGAACATGACTCCGTGGTAACTTACAAAAGAAAATGCACAGGAACATGGAGAAAGGGTGTGAAATGTGACAACCTTTCAGAGAGCCACCAGAGGTAAAGTCAACCTGCTCAGCATTGTATTTCTCATGGAATACTTTTCACCAGAATCCCAACGTGAAAGTAATCTGCGGAGGAAAAACTGACTGTGCATGATATTGACATAATTCCACTAGGCATTCTGAAACACAAGCACGGTTACACACCTGAAGAAATTCCATACTCAGATAATTAATGAGGCATACTTTCCTTTTTCCACACAAATTGGTTCAACAAGGAGAATGAATACAGAAAGATAGTACAGGTTTGAGTAAAAATAGGTTGGTGATGGAGGCAAAAAAATTTGTTTGTGGCTTTGATATTTGATTTCAGCAACTTCAGTGAAACTGATTTTCAGAAATGGAGTGAACGTGGATATGCTGCTGGATGATGTGACTAATGACAAAACTCTCCTTTAATAGATGCTGACCAAATGTTCCACGGGTTCATTTAAAAAGAGGTAAAAATAACATTATGTTCCATTAAAAATATGCAGTAGTGATCCAATCTTTCAGTGATAGATAGCACAAGTTGAATCTTCAACAATATTTTGGATCCATTCACCTCTCAAAAGCTAAAGGTCCCAGATATCTGAAGTGATGTATTAATCTAAAATAATCTGCTACTATTCCTTCCAACCAATGCTTACAAATATTTAAGTTCAGCAAGTGTAGATGACACCACTTAGCACTGGATCTGACCAGTCCCTCCCATAATCTTCACAAGGCATTACCAGTCTTCCAGAATAATAAAGAAAGTGCTAGAAGAACTCAGCAAGACAGGCAACATCTATGGACAGGTCCAGACGAAGGTCTCAATCCAATACCTTTTTCCTCTATAGATGTTACTTGACCCACTGATTTCAAAGTTCAAAGTACAATTACTATCAAAATATGTATAACATTATACCATCTTGAGATTTGTCTCCTTACAGGCAGCCACAAAACAACCCCATTAAAGAAGAGTTCCTCCAGCATTTTTGGGCATTGCTCAACATTTCTAGCATTTGCAGTCTCTTGTGTCTGCATTACTTCCTCTTTTTTTAAAAAAAAAACCTGTTATATTTTTTCTGGGTCTTTTCACGGACAGAAATCCAGCCAAAGTAGAATTTATAAATTTGGGGTTGGGGGTTGAGGAAATATATCTGTAACCCTGAAGACTTTGTGAATTCATAACTTTTGTAACATTGCCTTGCCTTGCACCCTTAACTCCTGGTGGAGTCGTCGGGGCGCCATCAGGACAAGCTTTTCACCAGTCTGTTCCATCTGTCGCGGTTGTGTGCCAGGGCCTGGGTCACCGCAGATGTTTTCTCTGTCCATTTTTAATGTTGTCCGTCCACCTTATCCTCTGTCTCCCTCTCCTTTTCCCCTCCGCATTTCCTTCTAGAACAGTCTTTGCAAGGCTGTTACATGACCATACCATCTCAGCTTTCTTTTCTTCACCAAAGATACAGGCACTGGAAATGAGATGCTATCACAACATCTTGGGCATCTCATACTTGGACCACAACACAAACGAGCAGATCCACAGGACCATCCAGCACCACATCGGCCCCCATGAAGACCCTCTCACAACGGTGAAGAAAAGTAAGCTTTTTAAACATGTGATGTGACAAAATGGAACCTGTGTGACTCCAGAGTGCATTGCAAGTTTGTTGATGTATTTGGATGGGAAGCTTGCAAGGGGGGGTATGTGTTTTGTGGAGGAACTGTTTAGACAGCAGTGAAAAGCAGGACACAGCTGTCGAAGGGGAGGGGGAGAAAGAAGCTTCAAAGACAAATGGGCTCATTCAAGATGAATGCAGATAAGAAAGGAATGCAATTCAGGGATGGAATGACCTCAAAGACATGAAGTTGATGAATTACTAGATTTTAAACACATTACTATAAAAATGGTCTGTTTTGAGCTATAAGATTGAAGCTACCTACTGACAACTTAACAAATGGAAGTAAACTTTCCCTTACAAGTAATAAACATGCTTATAATTTGATCAGCTGAGTTTCTTGTAGTCTGTGACTGCATAGTTAGAAGACCTAGCTGAATGGTACACAACAGAATTGTGGTAAGGGGAGATGTAGTAGTGGCTCTGTTCAATTCTTTCCAAGATACTAAGGCACTAATAGTAGGCGAAGGTGACACTATTACTTGTCAGTGACTAATGTGAAAAGTGCAGCGGCTGACATGGCTTTATATCAATGTGAGGGAACAACTGCTTCATATAATGCTAGTTTAATACAATGGATTAGGAGAGATGATAATACAGAGGAACTCTAGTTATTATTAGTTGTCACGTCTATTTTAAAAGAAGACATCATCAGCTGTTATAACTCTCAGCACATCTCATGTCCAGCAGAAAATAGGAGTAAGAGCAGGAATATTAATTCTTGTTCTTTACTCTGCACATACAATTTAATTTTTTTCAGCAGACTGTCACATATATTATGCAGACCACAATAAATAATTTTGATTTGGTTTGCTTTGGTTTTTGTTAACATTAAGGTGTACCTAAGAGACCCCCAAAATGGACTTGCACAGACAACCCTCTTGCACGTAACAACACAACCAACACTGGTTTGAACAGCACGCACGCTAGCATAATATAGAAAACGTAAACGCCTAGATAAATCCATTTGTGATGTAGACTGGAAGATGCCAACTTGGTCATCGGGATCACACTCTTGTTCCTCTTGAGAACACAACACCGTGACCAACAGCACAGCATTCCCTCAGTACTGCACTTGGCAGATTGTAACGTACCCTGCTGTTGTAATTAGAAAAAAAAACCTATTTTCATGGCAATTACTCCTTCCGTGTACAAGCACGTCTAAGACAATGAACTTCAACATTTTTGAGCCCAAGTCTTTTGAAGAGAGACTTGAAGTAGGGCTGCGGGCAAATGCCCTCAATTTAATATGGAGAAGATGCTGCAGATGCTGGAAATCTTGAGCAATACACGTTCTTTATGCGTTGCTCTGGCTCTAATTAATCGCTATTCAAAGTCAGCACTACAGACAATTCTCATTCCCTGTAAACAAAATAAGAAAATACAAAAGCTCCCCAACCTTTCTCTGCTGTTGTTCCCAGGCAGGGTCCAAGAGGAGGTCTCTGTCCCAATCGTCCTCTTGCATCATGTAGTCCTGCAGTTCGTACTCATAGTTGTGATTGTACTGCACGGTCTCTGTCTGGGTCGTCGAGCGGCTCTCCAGCTGGGTCACCCGGCGATTTTCTACATGGGTCGTGGAACGGTTTTCGACAAAGGTCATGGCACGGTTTTCCACATAGGACATGATGATGCTTTGCCGCTACTGCCTGCACACGAGCACAAAAGGGAACCTTTCTGAATGTTCACCCACAGGTGAGCTCTGCACTGCCGCTGCCTTGATGTTGACTCACCGACCGACAGACAGACAGACAGACAGACACTCCGTCCGCACACCCTCACCCGACCCCCGGCTGGAGCAAGCGGCAGCCCGGAGCGCGCCCCCGCCGCCGCGCTTTAATAGGCACGGTCACGTGGGTCCGTGTGCGCGGACGGGACATGCGCGTTCCCGGAGACTGGGAATGTAACGGTGCAGACAACGCAGATGGAGCTGTCCCTACCGTATCGGAAGGAGAACCACGCTCCCGTTTGGAACGAGTTTGGTTCATTTGCGTCATTTCAGTTATCTCACAGCGTTGCAATGCCTGTTCGATTTGGCTCCGCTCCGACACTCAGCTGTGCATTTTTATTACAAGCGTAGAGCAAAGGAGCAAATATCTGCAGAAATATATTGTGGCGAGGTTTAAAGAGGTTGTGAAACATTCGTACGGAAACAACAGTGACACTTTATATTCATATTTCTCATAAATTCCAGACATAAATTCTCTCAGCCCTGACAGCACTCTGATACCCTCTCTTTAACGCATGACCTCGCCCACCAAGAGGGACAAGGGCAACAGGTGCATGGCAACACCACCAGCTGCAGGTTCCCCTCCACCCTCATTTGGAAACATATTTACAGGGTGATGTCCAAACCCTGGGACTTGCAGTCCCACCCTGTATCAAAAGGACAGCACAGATTCAGAAGGTGCCTCAGCCGTTAACTTCCCCAACATCTAGGGATGGGCCGCGGCTGCTGGTCTCAGCACCGTGCAGAGTCAAATAAATTAAAAATAAACTCTCAACTTTTATGAATAAAGTGAGCTTTGCTTCACTGGTCCTGATGAAAGGTCTCAGCACAAAACATCAACTCTATATGCATAGAGTCATATAAAAGTACAGCACAGAAGCAGGCCCTTTGGCCCATCTAGTCCATGCCAAACCTATTTAAATAACCTACTTCCATCGACCTGCACCGGGACCATAGCCCTCCATATCTCTATTATTCATATACCTATCCAAACTTATCTTAAACTTTGAAATCAAGCTCCCATGGACCACTTGTGCTGGCAGCTCTTTCCACACTCTCACGACCCTCTGAGTGAAGACTGACTTTTTACTTTTCACCCTTAACCCACGACCTCTGGCTGTTGATCAACAGAACCTCAGGTGAAAAAAGCCTGCTTATATTTACCCTATCTATACCACTCATAATTTAGTACACCTCTATCAAATCTCGTCTCAATCTTCTACATTCTAAAGAATACAGTTCTAACCTATTTATTTTTTCCTTATAACTTAGGTCCTCCAGACCTGGCAACATCCTCGTAAGTTTTCTCTACAACACACACAAAATGCTGGTGGAACGGGGCAGGCCAGGCAGCATCTATAGGAAGAAGCGCTGTCGACGTTTCGGGCCGAGACCCTTCGTCAGGACTAACGTTAGTTGGTTAGTTAGTTAACGTTAGTCCTGACGAAGGGTCTCAGCCCGAAACGTCGACCGCGCTTCTCCCTATAGATGCTGCCTGGCCTGCTGTGTTCCACCAGCATTTTGTGTGTGTTGCTTGAATTTCCAGCATTTGCAGATTTCCTCGTGTTTGCGTAAATTTTCTCTGATCTCTTTCAACCTTATGTACATCTTTCCTGTAGGAAGTGACCAAAACTACACACAATACTCCAAATTAGGCCTCACCAACTTCTTAAACAGCATCAACATAACATCCTATCTTCTGTACTGAATACATTGATTTATCGAGGCCAACGTGCCAACAGCTTTCCTTTCGACACAATCTACTTTCAACGAATTATGTACCTGTAATCCCAGATCCCGTTGTCCTACCAGACTCCTCGGTGCCCTATTATTCACTGTGGAAGACCTATCCTGGCTGGTCCTACCGTCGCACCTGTCTGCATTAAATTCCATCAGTCATTTTCAGCCCATTTTTCCAGCGGATGCAAATCTCCGTGCAAGCCACGATAGCCTTCCTCACTGTCCACTGCATCCACAATCTTGGTGTCATCTGCAAATTGGCTGATCCAGTTAACCACATTATCATCCAGATCATTGATATAGATGACAAACTACAAAGGACGCAGCCCCGATCCCTGTGGCACACCACCAGGCACGGCCTCCAGTCAGAGAGGGAGCCCTCCATGACCACTCTCTGGTTTCTCCCACAAAGCCAATGTCTAACCCAATGTGCGACCTCATCTTGAATGCTGAGCGACTGGACCTTCTCGACCAGCCTCCCACGTGGGACCTCGTCAAGTGCCTTACTAAATTCCATGCAGACAACATCCACTGCCTTGCCTTCATCCACACATGCTGCCTGACCTGCTAAGTTCCTCCAGCATTTTGTAGGTGTTACTTTTCTAGTTGCAGGAAGATTTCTGAATGTGTGGGGTGTGGATTCAAATTCCAACCCACTGACGTGAGAGTACGGGTTGAACCGACACGAGTGCAATGGACGTCCTGCTGTGTTGGGACCAGGTTAGGTTTCTCTGCCGGTTTGCCTGGTATACCGTAATAGGCAATTTATTGAAAATTCGGGGTGTATGGAGTGTCGAAGGAGGAGAAGCATGTCTGATGAAGGGCTTTGTCGTGTCCATTCTGGGGCAGTTCACTCACCTTTTGACCCCACCGGACACTCAGTTCTCATCCGTGACTCCAAATAAATGTTTGCATCGGACAGAGGCCATACCCCGGTAATCGCATCGACAGGTGGGCTAAACCAGATGGGGGTAGCTGGCTGCCCAATACCCGGTGTGTTAGGGACATGCCTGTCCCGGAATTTGAAGTCGGCTCCGGCGGGCTGCGGGGATGAAATCTACAGCTCCGAAGGCGGCACTGCAGCGCTCCAGTATGACAAGCCACGGAAGATCAGTCGCTGCAAACAAGGAAGACGCCAGTTTGAGGCTTGTTCGTACCACTGGACCCGTACTTCTGATGTCGAGAGAGTGGAACTGCCCCAGAGCAAAGGCATTTCCACTTTACAGAAAACTCTCCCGCACAGGTTTCATGTCATCGTCAGACACAACGGACAGCAGCCGTTGAAAATTAACTTAAATCCTTGTCTAGAAGTGGGATAAGAGAAACAACGATGTTATCCCAATACAGCTTTATAGAATTATTAGATAGATAGATAGATAGATAGATACTTTATTCATCCCCATGGGGAAATTCAACTTTTTTCCGATGTCCCATACACTTGTTGTAGCAAAACTAATTACATACAATACTTAACTCAGTAAAGAATATGATATGCATCTAAATCACTATCTCAAAAAGCATTAATAATAGCTTTTAAAAAGTTCTTAAGTCCTGGCGGTAGAATTGTAAAGCCTAATGGCATTGGGGAGTATTGACCTCTTCATCCTGTCTGAGGAGCATTGCATCGATAGTAACCTGTCGCTGAAACTGCTTCTCTGTCTCTGGATGGTGCTATGTAGAGGATGTTCAGAGTTATCCATAATTGACCGTAGCCTACTCAGCGCCCTTCGCTCAGCTACCGATGTTAAACTCTCCAGTACTTTGCCCACGACAGAGCCCGCCTTCCTTACCAGCTTATTAAGACGTGAGGCGTCCCTCTTCTTAATGCTTCCTCCCCAACACGCCACCACAAAGAAGAGGGCGCTCTCCACAACTGACCTATAGAACATCTTCAGCATCTCACTACAGACATTGAATGACGCCAACCTTCTTAGGAAGTACAGTCGACTCTGTGCCTTCCTGCACAAGGCATCTGTGTTGGCAGTCCAGTCTAGCTTCTCATCTAACTGTACTCCCAGATACTTGTATTACCTCATCCTCATCCGAGAAAATAAAAAGTAAATTTATTATCAAAGTATGTACAGTGATGTGTAAAGTCTTATGCACGTAACAGTGCATATAGCTAGGATGCCGAAGACTTTGACACAGTACTCTCTCTTAAACCAGTGTGGAGGGCGAGTTTGTAAATCTGGCGGGAGAAATGATGTTGGGAATGGTGGCAGAGGAGGAGTGCCAGGGTCAGGAGGTGGTGCAGGTGCAGATACACCCAGCCCTAAGTCATCAGGCAAGGACATTTGATTCCAAACAATTGGTTTATTGATCATTACAGACTGTCTCTCTGGTGTTTCCTGCTCCCTTCTCTTTTTCCCAACCATGATTCCCCTCTCCCTGCCTCCAAACTTCTCTCAGCCACAGAGACCCGTATCAGAATCAGGTTTATCATTACCTTTTTTGGCGGCAGCAGAACAGTGCGATTCATAAGATTACTACAGTCCTGCGAAAAGGTCTTCGACGCCCTTGATTTAGATAGGCGCCTAAGACTTTAGCACTTTAGTCACCATATACGACCCTGAGATTCATTTTCTTGCAGGCATTCGCAGTCGAACAAAGAAATACAATGGAATCGATGCAAAACCACACTCAAAGACTGACAAGCAAATTATGTGCAAAAGAAGAATACAAGGAAAAGCAAATAATATCTAAATGAATAATAATTTAAATCATAAATGATGGATAAGGAATCGTGTGAAGTAAGAGTTTGAGATAAATGCTAATACCTGATATCCGATTTCTGAACTGTCCGTGAACACTGCCTCATTGTTCTTTCTTTCCCCCTCTATTTTGTAATTTCATAATTTTACAGAATTGCTGTTGTAAAATAGCAAATGTCAAGTTATCTAATACAGTAATAATAAACATCATTCCAATACAGGCGACCAGTTACTTAATTATTTGTTAACGGGGTACAGCACGAATAGCCCCTTCCAGCAGCCCTGCCCAGCCATCTTCCCATGTAATCGAGCCTAATCATGGGACAATTTACAATGACAAATTAACCTACTAACCAGTTTATCTTGTCAGAGTCAGAATCAGGTTTAATATCAGCTGCATATGTTGTGGAATTCATGGCAACAGTACATTGAAATACATGATAAATAATAAAGGGAAAAAGCTGAATTACAGTAAGTATATAATGTATATTAAATGGTTAAGTTAAAATGCATAGCGCTAAAGTGGAAATATAAAAAAGGTTGTGAGGTAGTATCCAAGGGTTCAATGTCCATTTAGAAATCAGATGGCAGAGGGGAAGAAGCTGTTCCTGAATCACTCAGTGTGTGCCTTTCGGCTTCTGTACCTCCTACCTGATGGTAACAATGAGAAGAGGGCATGTCCCAGGTGGCGGGTGTCCTTAACGTTGGACACCACCTTCCGAAGGCACCGCTCCATGAAGATGTGCCAAAAGGAGTGAGATATGCCAGCTCGTGGGGTGGTGCCGCTGCAACAACCTGGCACTCAACGTCAGTAAGACAAGGGAGCTGATTGTGGACTTCAGGAAGGGCAAGATGAAGGAACACATACCAATCCTCATAGAGGGATCAGAAGTGGAGAGAGTGAGCAGCTTCAAGTTCCTGGGTGTCAAGACCTCCGAGGATCTAACCTGGTCCCAACATATCGATGCATTTATAAAGAAGGCAAGACAGTGGCTATACTTTATTAGGAGTGAAGAGATTTGGCATGTCAACAAATACACTCCAAAACTTCTACTGATGTACCGTGGACAGCATTCTAACAGGCTGCATCACTGTCTGGTATGGAGGGGCTGCTGCACAGGACCGAAAGAAGCTGCAGGATGTTGTAAATCTAGTCAGCTCCATCTTGGGTACTAGCCTACAAAGTACCCAGGACATCTTTAGGGAACAGTGTCTCAGAAAGGCACCGTCCATTATTAAGGACCTCCAGCACCCAAGGCATGCCCTTTTCTCACTGTTACCATCAGGTATGAGGTACAGAAGCCTGAAGGCACACACTCAGTGATTCAGGAACAGCTTCTTCCCCTCTGCCAAGTAACAAGTCACTTAAATTGAACCATGGACATTTATATTTTGTGGCTTGTTTACAAAAATAATTTGTGTTGAAGTGAGGTGAATGTGATAATGTACAATTTCATAACTCATGCACCAGACATTAATATTCCATTGTATTTGGGGAAATGTGTGAATTGGCCCACTTGATTTTTGATTTGAGGATCGTACGTATTTGGAAAAGGACCCATGGCCCACCAAGTCAATTGCAACCATCAAGTACTCATCCAAGCTGGTCTCCTCAAATTGCTATCGTCACTCCCATTCATTACAAATTGACTCCTTGTCTAAATCACCAAGCAACCTGATCGTGCTGGCAATACTTTAATCAAACCAGTTTTAGAGCTTGATCTTTCGATATCAGCCAACACCAATGTACATTATTACTGAATCGTGGCAATACAATCTTGCCCTAGATTTCAAGTGGATTTTCAATGCGGAAGCAGCAAGCAACCTCGTGCGGACATTGCCTTCCATTTCAATCCACATTTTTGGAGAGTCAAATATGTGGTTTGCAACACACTTGAAAGGAAAAAAATGGGGACACCAGAAAAGAAAATAGAAGATGCCATTCAAGGAAGGGGAGAAATTTGAAATCATTTTCTTCATAATGGAGGACAAGTTCAAGGAAATGCAAATCTTCTAAAGTAAGAACATAAAATGCTGAAGACACTCCAATGTTTGTGGAAGGGGAGATGTGGCTAATATTCCAGCCTGAAATCCTTCATCAGAACAGGAAACTGAAAAGTGGGTCAGAGCTTTTGCAGGTAATTGAAACCAACGGGAGAATGCCTGGTCTGCTGGGGGTTTCAAGCAGTGTTGGTGCAAAAGGAAAGGAGGAGTTACAGAATCTTACAGATGTTTGTCCCCACAGCAGAACAGTCCAGTTCTGGTGCATAAAGGAGAATGATCTTAAAGTGTTGAATTTGGCACCAGCTCTTGAAAGCTGCAATATTGTCAGACCAAATACCGATCTATTGTCAGAAATTGCTAGAAATACTCTTCAGGCCAAACTGTATCTGTGGAGAGGAAGAGATTGTTGTACTTTGGGTTGAAATGTTCTGATAAAGACCTGCTGATCATTTCCAACCATTTCTGCTTTTAATTCGGTTTTCTGGCATCTGCTGTTCGTTTTCAGATCTGTAACCGATCACAGTAATCAGACAGCTTCGTAAACAGCATGTCACCACAGCAAACCTAACCTTGTCTGATTCGAGTTACATAGCAAGTCTCAGATGCAGTGTTCATGAATTCCTGGTGCGATGAAAGGGTGTGGTTGCCTTTGTACCCCTGCACTTAGAGTAGGTGTTCTTGAGCAAGCCCAGTGAAGTACATGGGTAGACGTGGAGATGGCAATGGTCAGTAGTGCTACTTCTGCTTGAAATGTTTGCTGTTGCATTGTAGTTGCATTTCTCAAACAAGCTAGCACACCACCATAATGGTTTGGGACAGCAGACTTCAATCCCATCAGGTTCTGTTGGAAGTTTGCATGATCTCACCCCCCCCCCACTGGAATCAATGCTTCTGAAATGGGTTTTATACACATTCAGACACTGTAACTAATCAATATTTAGATGAGTAATTCCTGAGTATTTTAAATTTGAAGATAAGATTCAGTTTCCCGCCAAAAAACTGCCCTACCAAAGGAAGACATTTGTATCCTTGAACAAAATCCAATGTGAGGATATTGAATTTGTATCTCCTTCACAAGCAATGTTACACTGGATGAGCAGTTAAAGGATATTGGGTAGGTGAGTGCAATTGGCACTGTTTGCCAATATTGATCGATTGGCTTGAAATGACTTGGTTCAGTACATTAAAGCTGCAGATGAAAAATGTAGCATTTAAATGAAACTCTTTTGTATTTATTTATTAAGTTGTGATTAATGGGAAACATTTCCTGGATTATCGACACAGGATGAGTCTGGATAGAGTTGATTTTCTTGGAATTACTGGTACAGTTCAAGTTAAAGCTGTCCAGTTCTTGGATAACACTGTAAGTAGGCAGTAATTGTGCAAGTTGTTCTGTGGCTTGTTATTAGTCATTCTAATTTGTCTTTGCAACTTAAATGTCAGAGTATTATTTTGGTTGTCCTCTTCCCATTCACTTGCTTGCATCTGGTTATTCTTCAGATGGTAACTGATGTTGGTTTGTATAGATAGATAGATAGATAGATAGATAGATAGATAGATAGATAGATACTTTATTCATCCCCATGGGGAAATTCAACATTTTTTCCAATGTCCCATACACTTGTTGTAGCAAAAACTCATTACATACAATACTTAACTCAGTAATAATATGATATGCATCTAAATCACTAACTCAAAAAGCATTAATAATAGCTTTAAAAAAAAGTTCTTAAGTCCTGGCAGTTGAATTGTAAAGCCTAATGGCATTGGGGAGTATTGACCTCTTCATCCTGTCTGAGGAGCATTGCATCGACAGTAACCTGTCGCTGAAACTGCTTCTCTGTCTCTGGATGGTGCTATGTAGAGGATGTTCAGGGTTTTCCATAATTGACCGTAGCCTACTCAGCGCCCTTCGCTCAGCTACCGATGTTAAACTCTCCAGTACTTTGCCCACGACAGAGCCCGCCTTCCTTATCAGCTTATTAAGACGTGAGGCGTCCTTCTTCTTAATGCTTCCTCCCCAACACGCCACCACAAAGAAGAGGGCGCTCTCAACAACTGACCTATAGAACATCTTCAGCATCTCACTGCAGACATTGAATGACGCCAACCTTCTAAGGAAGTACAGTCGACTCTGTGCCTTCCTGCACAAGGCATCTGTGTTGGCAGTCCAGTCTAGCTTCTCGTCCAACTGTACTCCCAGATACTTGTAGGTCTTAACCTGCTCCACACATTCTCCATTAATGATCACTGGCTCCATATGAGGCCTAGATCTCCTAAAGTCCACCACCATCTCCTTGGTCTTGGTGACATTGAGACGCAGGTAGTTTGAGTTGCACCATATCACAAAGTCCTGTATCAGTTTCCTATACTCCTCCTCCTGTCCATTCCTGACACACCCCACTATGGCCGTGTCATCAGCGAACTTCTGCACATGGCAGGACTCCGAGTTATATTGGAAGTCAGATGTGTACAGGGTGAACAGGACCGGAGAGAGTACGGTTCCTTGTGGCGCTCCTGTGCTGCTGACCACTGTGTCAGACCTACAGTCTCCCAACCGCACATACTGAGGTCTATCTGTCAAGTAGTCCACTATCCAATCCACCATGTGAGAGTCTACTCCCATCTCCGTTAGTTTGTGCTTTAAGATCTTGGGCTGGATGGTGTTAAAGGCACTAGAGAAGTCAAGGAATGTAATCCTCACATCACAACTGACCCCATCTAGGTGAGAGAGTGATTTGTGCAGCAAATACGTGATAGCATCCTCCACTCCCACCTTCTCCTTATACGCAAACTGAAGCGGATCCCGGGCGTGCCTGGTTTGTGGCCTCAGATTCTGTATTATCAGCCGCTGATATGGTTCCAGCACCTTTTTCTGAATGACTAATCTTTACTTGGAAGACTGATAGTAAATGTTGGTGACATTCATAGGTATATAGCATTATAGCAAAACCCAGTTCCAAACTTGCATACTGTACAAATCAGTAGGTGTTTGCTGGGCTTTCCTGCTTGTTCAGTCTCAATGATGTATTTCCAGAATAGATCCCGATTGATTTTGAACGTTGTCACTTAATAAATTGCCACAAACTTGCACTGCAGAAAACAATCTACAACAGTGCATGTTGATCTGGCTTCCCCAAAGTAGAATATGTCTTAGAAACTAATTAAATTTCTTGCATTGTTGTCTCTTTTGATGGTGCTACTAGAATTTAAGCAGAGAATTTAGAGACACAGATATTGTGTATTAGATCATATGTTCTTCAATGTTCAAAGGGAACAATAAAAGTTTTGTTGCAGTAGAGTTGATGTTTCATCTGGTGCACTTAATATTTTTGAACTTTGAGCACTAGAATAAATGTCGGCATTACTGGAAGCTTTGCCGTTGTGGAACATCATTTCCTAGAACACACTCAAGACTGGTTATTGTCATTCTTCAGTAAATGCATGTCAAGGAGAATAAATTCATTATTACTCCAGCTCCGATGCAGCATAAAGAACACAATAAATATAAATAAAAGCAATCCTATAAACACAAGTAATGGTTCTATACATGGACTGATGTACATAAAGTGATGTGTATGTTGAGGTGGTGGGGGGTGGGTTGATGTTGGAGGGGTTGATCAGTCTGACCGCCTGGTGCAAGTAACTGTTTTTGAGTTTTGTGGTCCTGGCATGAATAATGCAGAGTCTCTTCCCTGATGGGAGTAGGGCAAATATTCCTTTAGCAGGATTTGTGGATTCCTGGCCCTTTTCCAGCACCTTTTTGTACCTATGCCCTTGATGTCCGTTAGGCTACGTTGGCGTATTGGACAGGTTTAGCTGCCAGTTGTGCAGATTCCGTACCGTTCAGTTGGAGCATGTTAGGATGCTCTCGGCTGCAGCTGTAGAATATTGTGTGCTGATGTGCCCAGACCTGCTCTCGTCAGCCTCATCAAAGTAGAGGTGTTGGTGAGCTTTCTTCACCGTGGGGGATGTCTCATGGGATTGAGGGTTCGTGTGGGATGTGCACTCTCAGGAGTTTGAAACTGTGCTGCCAGTGTAGAGTGATGTGGGTTTTCCTTAAGCCGGTAACCATCTTGTTTGTCTTGATGACATTGAGGAAGAGGTTATTCATCTGATACCAGGCCTCTAGCTCACTCCCCTCCTCTCTGTAGTTGCCTCATTGTTGTTGGTGATGAGCCCCACCACTGCCGGGTTATCAGTGAACTTGGGTATTTGGCTGTGCTGTCACGTCTGAGCAGAGTCTACTGCAGTGAGCTCTGCTATAAACTCCGACGCCAGCAGATTGAAAGTAACTTTGTCTAAGACTTCACTTGTATTTGTGAAGCTTTGGTTGACTGAAATCTCTGACTAGAAATTTTGAAACTGTTTAAAAATTTTAAACCTGCACAATTGGTGGGAGCCAGAGAAGCTGCTGTATCTGTTTGTGCCCCTGTCTTGCATGAATCATTAAGGACCCAGACCATCCTCTTCTCATTACTACCATCAGGGAGGGGTACAGGGGCCTGAAGATCCACACTTAACATTTTAGGAAGAACTTCTTCCTTTCTGCCATCCGATGTCCAAATGGGCCACGGACACCTCCGTGCTATTCGTCTTCCATTCTTTATTTACTTTTTAATGTTTGGTAATTTGTTCCACCTGCACTCTAATACTGTGACAAAACAACAGACTTCACGACTTGTCAGTGGCAATCAACCTGATTCTGAAATATAAGTGCCCTTTCAATCATCAGTACGTCTTCACCCTGAAACCCCCTCATTAACTGAACGGAGGATACTCCTTCACCTTCTGCATCCATTTGTGCTGTGACTTCACATCTCCAGTGACCCAGGCACAGTCCTGACTGAGCTGCCTGTGGTGTAAAGTAACAGGGCCACAAGGAAATAAGGGAGGCTATGATAATGGGGACATGAGCTGATGGAGATTCTGGGACAATAACCTGTGTTATCATGACAAAAAGATAATGGTTGTTCAAAGTCATTACCTTCTCAAGAACAGGTAGGGATTGGTAGTAAATGCTGTTTGCCTGGAATGCCCGTACTGTAATTATGCTAACAGTAAATGTTCAACTGTAGCAATAAAAAGCCATATTGTTTGATGAATATTTTGACCTAATTGTTTTCAGGAGCAGGATAAACCATATTCTGTCCTTGATGCACTATCAATAACTCTTGGAGACGGGAGGCGAACGATAGGCTTTTATTAGCAGCAAAACGGAGCACGACACCTCGGAGACTGAGGGGGGGGAGCAGTGCCTCCAATCGCCTTTATACAGGGGTCTGTGGGAGGAGCCACAGGAGCAGTCAGCAGAGGGGCGTGTCCAGACAGGTATACACATAGTTTACCACAGACCTTCCAATAAAGAAAACAAATACAGATAGGATTATGTCTGAATGCTGATACTCTCTTTAAGACAAAGTTTTCTCTGCCTTCAGGTTCATGTTATTTAATATATCTTTTTTACATTACAGCAGTCAAAACCATTCAAGAGCCTATTGGTAAGTGCACATCTCGTTTGTTATTCACTTAGATGCTTGGTAATTTAGTCTGGAGCTCATTGCAACTTTGTCTCCAGCCCACTCCTTTGTCTTTTCAAAAGATATTTGTGCAGCAACTTTTTGGAAGAAAGGCAGCAGAGAGAAGCATTAGAGTACAACTGCAGCATGAAAGTACAATGTAAGTCAGCAAGGATAACATTTGACAGGATTCCTCCAGTCCTTTCTTCCCTTCTTGCTATGTCTGCCCCTTCCCTCCTCCCATCCTTTAGACCAAACAACAGTACAACACAGGAACAGGCCCTTCACTACATGACATTGTAATGAACTAATTAAAATTAAAAGCCCAGTTAAACTAACCTGTTTGGCCTTCATAATGCCTATTGTCTCCACTACCACCCTTTGCAGTGCATTCCAGGGAGTCACTATTGCTTCTAAAAAAATGGCTCACACACCTCCTTTGAACTTACTCACTCTTACATAAATGTGTGTGCACATACCTGTCTATCTGTGCATTTCATAACCTTAAACTTTCATCAAAGACCAAAGTAAATTTATTGTTAAAGTACAGATATATTATTGTAGGGTAATTAAATTGGGGGAAATGTACATTAAGTTGGGGTTTTACTTTAAGACACTGGTTTGATGTCATGACATTATTATGTAAAGATGTCTAGCACACTTTTGTGTTTATGTTTTGGAGCTCAATAAAATGTGTTATGAGTTTCATTAGACATAAAATACCCCACTTCATTTTATTTGCTAAACCCTCAAGCCCTGATGCTCTAGGACGATTCCAGAGTTATTGAACATGTTGGCCAACACAGTTGCTTTGAAACTATTGGAGTTTAGGGAGCAAAATGCAGTCACTTGGCGTGTATAAACCAAGGCCCAGTTTGCTGTGCGAGAAATCACCACAGACGACACCAAATTCTACTACGTGGTAGCGTCGCTCAGCAATTCTACAGCTGTGAGAGTGGTGCATCTGCTTGAACACTCTACTGAACATGATAAATGCAGATTGCTGAAAACACACCTTTCACGGACTTTTGGATTATCAGAGTCTGAGCACACCGTATGGTTGTTCCCCTTACCAGGTCTAGT
This sequence comes from Hemitrygon akajei, assembly GCF_048418815.1. Taxonomy (NCBI): domain Eukaryota; kingdom Metazoa; phylum Chordata; class Chondrichthyes; order Myliobatiformes; family Dasyatidae; genus Hemitrygon; species Hemitrygon akajei. Next base: position 28,378,055 of record NC_133130.1, read on the forward strand.
TGATGCTCAGCTGTTGGAGCTCATGGACCACATACTGCCTCTACTGGGAAATCAACATCCTTGTTTGATTGATTGCTTTATTTAAAAAGCAGAACTCTACATGCAGCAAATGCCTAATCAAGTTTGCATAGCCCTCACTAATGCATCCATGATGCCAAGTTTGTGAAAATGACTGATAATCTACAATCAGCAAGGCAGAGATGCATAATTCCTCCTCTTTTCCCTGCCTCAATAAACCAGTCAGCAAGGCCTTCAACATAAGGATGCCCATGGCTGTGAAACCGACGAGGCTGTGCCTGTGTTTTTTACCACACTCGCCTTGTATGAACACTAGGAAGTGCCATCAACATGCAACCCCAGCTGTGCCAACACATCGGCCTATCAGAAGCCTGTGAACACCATGGGTTCCAGCTGCCAGGGATATCTACTGTTCATTACGGACACTCTTTCAGCACAATGCTTCCTGTGTGACACGAGTGCTCAAGTGAGTGTGCTGCCAGCATTGTCTATGGATGAGAAGACAAAGAGTGACAAAATCTCGCTTGGGGCCACCAACAGCAGAAAGATCCAGACTTGTGGGACCATGAGAATTAGGCCATTTAGTCCATATAGTCTGCTCTGCCATTTCATCATGGCCGATCCAATTTTCCCCTCAGCCCCAATCCCCTGCCTTCTCACTGTATCCCTTCATGCCCTGACTAATCAAGAATCTATCAACCTCTGCCTTAAATATATGTAATGTCCTGGTTAAGATTCTACTGCTAAGCGTTTACTGCTAATACTGTAGTGTATTTCATTTAATAGCTTGCTGTAAAAGTAGTGCATTCCATTGATGGTGTTTGGGTTACCGTTAAAGCTAAGGGGTTGTGATTTTCTGCTTAGGAATGTCAGAGTCATCCAATCAGGATGGTGGAATTAGGAGGAGGTTCTAGAGAAAGCTGGGTGGAGGTTTTGTGATGGACAGTAAAGGGGTCAGGTCCTTTATCGGTGGGAGATGGAGAGAGAGGAAAATCAGGAGAACCAGTGGTAGGATTTGATCCAAACAGAACGCATGATTCAATGGAGTCCAAAATGGAAAGTTCTATCGGTGAATAGGAGTTGGCACTGTGTGTACATGGACATCTCCAGCTTCTGGAAGATCTGAGCTCCAACTTTGTACACTTTTGACTGTTAATTATAATGGGTCTTTTTCTATTTTTCTTTCTTCTTTAATAACTGTTTGATTAAGTGACATTCATAAATACACCTTTCTTATAATTATATGCAGTGTATGCTCTGTTATTTCTTACATTTACACTCAAATTGGGGTGCGGGGGTTGAAACATCCTGGCTCTCCCAGTCTGGTGGGACCCAAGTCATATCGACACTAGATGTACAGAGTTCGAGAAAGGTGGTTTTCTCACTGCTGAGTCCATTGGCTTGTCAGCGGGCAGGCTAACCAGCCATGGCTCGAGAGACACCCGGCAAATAGGGGTTTCATATACATAAAGACTTGGCCTGTGGCAAAGAATTCCAGAGATTCACCACTCTCTGGCTATAGTGACTAAAGCAAAATACTTATTCAGTTCATCTGTCATTTCCTTGTCCCCCATTACTAACTCTCCAGCATCATTTTCCAGCCGTCTGATATCCACTGTTGCCTCTCTTTACACTTTATTTATCCCGGGCTGGACAGGTGATGTTCTGCCTCAGGTGATGATGTTACACATGGGACTTCTGTATGCTTATCACTCCCATCAATCCACTGATGATGCAATAGCCTCTGCCCTCCTGTCTTGTTCCACCTAGAAAATGGGGTGCGTATGCCAGACTGCTTTTTATAGACTTCAGTTTAGCATTTAACACCATAATACCCCAGAAACTGGTGGGGAAACTGTCTCCCCGCTGCATCTCAACACCTCCCTCTACAATTGGACACAGGACTTCTTAACAGAAGGTCACAGCCAGTCCATGTGGGCAGCAACATCCCTCATCCCATTACACTGAGCACTGGTGCTCCCCAAGGCTGTGAGCTCAGCCCGCTGCTGTTCACACTGCTGACAAATGACTGTGTCACAGGATCCAGCTCAAACCGTCTCATCGAGTTTGCAGATGACAACAGTGGTTGGCTTAATCAAGAACGATGATGAGACAGAGTATAGAGAGGAAGAAGAGCAGTTAGTGGATCGGTGTGAAAATAACAACCTAAACCTGAATGTGGAGAAGATCAAGGCAGTCATTGGGATCTTCAGGAACGTGCAGGTGAACCATCTTCCTCTGTGAATACATGACTCCTCAGTAGAGAGAATTAAGTGCACCAAGTTCCTGGGAAATCAACAGTTCCATTTAAGATCAGAGAATTTTTACAATATACAACTTGAAATTCTTGCTCTCTGCAGAAATCCTCAAAGCAGAAGAAAACCCCTAATGAATGAATGAATGACAGAGAAAATGCAAGAACTCCAAAGGCCCCCTCCCCTCCCACGCACAAGCAGCATCAAACCCTCCCTCTCCTCCACTTATTCCAGCAGAAAGCACCAGCATACCAACCATCCACCGTGCAAGCAAAAGCAAAGCCCCTAGACAGAGACCATCATCTACAGTGGTTGGTTGGTGTCCATCTGTCTCGAAGGACAATGGGCGATGATCATCCATTGTCACAAAAGCAAAAGAGAGGGCATACAAGAAAGCTAAAGTTAGTGGGAAGATAAAGGATTGGGAAACTTTTAAAAACTTGCAGAAGGAATCTAAGAAGTTCATTTGTAAGGAAAAGATGACTTATGAAAGGAAGCTCGTGACTAATATCAAAGCAGACAGTAAAAGCTTTTTAAAGTATATAAATGGTAAAAGAGAGTCGAGGGTAGATATAGGACCATAGAAAACGACACTTGAGATATTGTAATGAGAGACGCAGAGATGGCAGAGGAATTGAATGCGTATTTTGCATCAGTCTTCACAGTAGAAGACATCTGCAGTATACCCCACTTACAAGAGTGTCAGAAAAGTGAAGATTGTGCAGTGAAAATTACTACTGAGAAGGTGCTCAGGAAGCTTAATGGTCCGAGGGTGGATAAAACTCCCGGACCTGATGGAATGCACCCTTGGGTTCTGCAGGAAGTAGCTGCAGAGATTGCGGAGGCATTAACAATGATCTCTCAAGAATCGATAGATTCTGGCATTGTACTGGATGACTGCAAAATTGCAAATGTTACTCCGCCATTTAAGAAGGGTGGGAGGCAGCAGAAAGGAAACTATAGACCTGTTATCGTGACATCAGTGGTTGGAAAGTTGTTGGAATCGATTGTTAGGGATGAGATTATGGAATACCTGGAGGCACATGACAAGATAGGTCAGGGGTCACCAACCTTTTTTGCACCATGGACCGGTTTAATAATGACAATATTTTTGCGGACCGGCTGGGGGGGGGGGGGGGTGCGGTGTGGGTGTTAATATCGACTGGAATATAGGTGATAAGTCAACTATAAGACACTTATAGATGGCTAATACACTCAATTTCGTTTCTAAAAGGGTTTATCTAATGAATTTAATATTAAACATACAGCGCATATTTTCCTCGCATGAACATAGTGATAGATCAATTATAACTCACTTATAAGTCAATAGCATCATAACATTTTAAGTAATGTTTCGATATTAAATACACAGTGCATATTTTCCTTGTATGAACGTATAAAATCATTGCAACACACCAGTGAGAGGACAAGGTAAGGGCCGGAGGTCCCCGTACCGGGGCCGCGGTGGTCGCAGTCCAGAGAGCGAGGAGGAGTGTGACAGTGTGCGCGCCCGCCCTCCTTGTAGGTAGATAGGATCTATCGACCGACAAAAGTTTGGCTCGAGGGATGACTTTCAGTAGATCGCAGCAAGGTAGCTGCTCTGCTACTTACAAAACCCTGACCTGAATTAGGTCGTCTGCGAATATTTTAGCACCAGGTTCCCCATGAACATTCGGTGTGCTATACAGGTTTAGAGGCAGCACCCATCTGTCTGCACTCCAGGCCAGTAATATCGGCACTACTCACCGGCCGATTGAGGCGTCCAGTTACCCGAGGCCAACCAGTGATCCCTGGTGCAAGGGTATCACTGCGTTTAGGCGACTGATGATCTCGCATGTGTTCAAGTTCAACAGTGGTCATGACAGGGAATGAGGAAAGGTGCAACTGACTCATATTGTTTCATATCGACAAATCATATTGTTTCCTTGCGGCCCAGTGGTTGGGGACCACTGAGAAAGGCCAAAGCCAGCATGGTTTCCTGAAAGGAAATTTTTGAGGAAATTTCATGCAGGGTAGACAAAGGAGAGTCAGTGGATGTTGTTTACTTGGATTTTCAGAAGGCCTTTGACAAGGTGCCACACATAAGGCTGCTTAGCAAGATAAGAGCCCACGGAATTACAGGGAAGTTTCTAGCATAGGTGGAGCATTGGCTGATCGGCAGAAAACAGAGAGTGGGAATAAAGGGATCCTATTCTGGCTGGCTGTTGGTTACCAGTGGAGTTCCGCAGGGTTGGTGTTGGGACCACTGCTTTTTACGATGTAAATCAATGATTTAGACTATGGGATTAATGGATTTGCGGCTAAATTTGCCAATGATACAAAGATAGGTGGAGGAGTGGGTAGTGTTGAGGAAACAGAGCCTGCAGAGAGACTTAGATGGTTTAGGGGAATGGACAAAGAAGTGGCAAATCAAAAATACAATGTTGAAAAGTGTATGGTCATGCACTTTGGTGGAAGAAATAAATGGGCGGACTATTATTTAGATGGGGACAGAATTCAAAATGCAGAGATGCAAAGGGACTTGGGAGTCCTTGTACAAGATATCCTAAAGGTTAACCTCCAGGTTGAGTTGGTTGTGAAGAAGGCAAATGCAACGTTGGCATTCATTTCTAGAGGTATAGAATATAAGAGCAGGGATGTGATGTTGAGGCTCTATAAGGCACTCGTGAGACCACTCTTGGCGTATTGTGTGCAGTTTTGGGCTCCTTATTTTACTAACATTGGAGAGGGTTCAGAGAAGATTCATGAGAATGATTCCAGGAATGAAAGGGTTACTGTATGAGGAACGTCTGGCAGCTCTTGGGCTGTATTCCCTGGAGTTCAGGAGAATGAGGGGGGATCTCATAGAAACATTCTGAATGTTAAAAGGCCTGAACAGATTAGATATAGCAAAGTTATTTCCTATGGTAGGGGAGTCTAGGACGAGAGGGCATGACTTCAGTATTGAAGGACGTCCATTTAGAACTGAGATGCAGAGAAATTACTTTAGTCAGAGGGTGGTAAATCTGTGGAATTTGTTGCCATGAGCGACTGTGGAGGCCAAGTCATTGGGTGCATTTAAGGCAGAGATAGATAGGTTCTTGATTAGCCAGGGCATCAAAGGGTATGAGGTGAAAGCAGGGGAGTGGGGATGACTGGAAGAATTGAATCAGCTCATGATTGAATGGCAGAGCAGACTCGATGGGCCAAATGGCCTGCTTCTGCTCCTATATCATCATGCCTGTTTGGAAAGTATGGAGATCCTGGGATGCCCAGTCATCAATATTCCTCCCTGGGCAGTGTAGTCCAAAGGAAAGTTGTATGAAGCAATACATTTGACTGCAGGAGCTGCCAGAAGGATGTTCAATGACATCCAGCCACCTTGGGCTCAACTCTGGATTTGCTGTCCGGGTTCACTCCTGTAGCCTTGGTCTCTCCCAAATACCGTATATCAAAACTTAGTGTTCAGTCCAACATTTTCAACATCCCACTAGCACTCCCTCTCACTAATGAGAGACAGATATCACTCCTTCTGTGGCGAGAGAGGAGACCACTGTCGCTATTTCAGTGTTAGTCAGTCTGAAGCATTGCTTATTATTTTGAGTTCCCTGACTCGAGAATAGGGAGGGAGGGAGCGAGGGAGAAAAGAGAAAGAAAACGTGTGATCCTGAATGCAGAGCTGTCCAATTGACGTACGGCTCCTGCTACACCTCAGTTCGCAACACCGGGTGAGAATTCATGTCCATATGGCCGCACGTGGCCCCGAAGTCACCCGACCACAGACCGAACCTGGACATAACGATACACGGCCAACTGGCGAGCTCCATGAACGGGAAAACTCCGCTGTGCAGAACCGCACGTTTGAGTGCCACTGTAGATCAAAGATCTCAATAGGACCCCAGCCACCCTGAAAATGAAAACAGGTACATTAGAATAGGAAGAATTCCACTGTTTCGCTGATGAAATGGGAGAAGTTGCCTTCTGGTGCCACCTTTAGCTCCACCGAACCACCTTCAAAGAAGACTGAGGCAGGCATGATTCCCCCCACCATCACCTCCCTCCCCCCACCATCTTAGCTGCATTTTGCAGGAGCATCGTTGAGAGCATACTGACAAGTTGTATCTCCATCTGATATGCAAACAGCCGAGCATCGGACCGGAAGTCCCCACAGGACTGTGAGAACAGCTGAGAGGATCATAAGGGTCTCCCTACTGTCCATCAGGAACACTGCCTATGGCAGGACCTTGGTATGGTTAAGGATCCCACCCATCCATCCACCATCTTCTGTCCTTCCACCTTCAGCAGGAGACTCCGATGCATGAAAACGAGAGGTCAGGGTGGGAAAGTTTCTTCCCTCAGGGTTCTGACCCCACCCGCCACATCACATTCAAAGAGTCTTCGGTTGATCTGTTCTGTACTTTACAACATTTAATGCACTTTAGTTTATTATTTATGTGTAACTCATCTGCAGATTTCATCCTTACTTTTTATAAGTTATTGTGTGTTATGTGCTTTACACCCTGATCCGAAGAAATGTTGTCTCGTTTCTATCTTGGTTATATATTATTATGCGTATATATTGTTAAATGACAATAAACTTGATTTACTCCATGGAGGGAAGGCTTTGCCTGTGATCGACTGGACTGTATCCAACGCTATCTGTAGCCATTTCCGTTGCCAGGCAGAGCATCATCCAGGCTATGATGCAACCAATTAGGATACTTCCATTATGTTGTTACACTCTGCCTCTTCTGCTCTTGACCTTGGGTGTTTACTGAGTGCATTAACATAGCTTGCAGAGAGTGATCTGCCCTCCCAATTTATTGGCCACTGAGTTGTAAACTCCATTCTATTCCACTTCTAGAAGATTCCAAAGAAATAAACTCCCATTTATACCGAATCAAAAGGCAAAAAACTGCAGATGATGGAAATCTGAAATGGAAATAAAACGGTATAAAGACTCAGCAGAAGAGGGAACTTCTGTGGAGAGACAAAGAGAATTAACATTTCAGGTTATTGACCGATCAGGGATAAGGAACGTTTGATAATGAAAGTGTTTTAGGTTGCAGAAAAGGGGAGGGGTAGGATAGAATAAAGGCAACATGATGGACAAGACAGACTGGGTGATATAAATGTTTGTGCCAGTTGAGAAAGGGTGCAACAGATAGCACTGGACCAGAATTTTTTTCAAATGTATTGCTTCCTTAAAATTTCTCTTTTTGTTTATGATCGACCACTTGAAGCTGAACACAAATATAATTTCAGAAATCTTGTATCATGTAGGAATTTGGAGAAACAAGAAATTAACTTCTAGCGAACATAATGTCTTTTATTGCACAATGGTGCTGACACTTTGCAATACTCCGAGCTAAAAATGTTTTGTTGATGATTTTCATTTGCATTCAGTGTCTGAAGCTTCTCACTTTAATGTTCAACAATAATCAGCCAGCACTGATGGATTCCAGTTGCCCTGATACAGTTTCTCCATGACTGCAATGTCCTGGTGAAACCTTTCACCATGCTCGTCCCTGATAGCGCCAAGATTTGCAGGGACGATTTCTAAATGGGAATGCAGAGAATGAATCTTTAGTGACATGTTGCACTTCATGGTTTTGTATGCTTGAAGCATGTTGTCAACCAGCTGCTCGTGGTTTGGTGCTCTGTAGTGGCCACGAACGTTTTCAACAACAGCCTTGAATGCCTTCCATGCGATTTTCTCCGGTCGCATTAAGTTCTTAGAATTGCCTGTCCTTGATGACCTGTTTTATTTGTGCACCAACCAAAATGTCTTCCTTAATCTGGGCATCAGTTACCCTGACTTGAATTATGAATTCAAATCACAAATATAGGCAATTTCAAAAAGATAATGTGTGATAGGGTAATTTGATAGTGATTTTCATGATCACCAGCCCCAAATCCATAAGATACACTCAAAAGTATTCAGGAAGCAAAATCTTTGTGTCCTCTGTGATTAGTTGCAATTGCTCTGCCTGAGCAAGCTGTTAAAAAAAATCATGTTAATGGAAAAAACACAATATTTGAAAGTGTTATAACTTTTATATTTGATATTTGATATAACTTTTCCTCATTCTGATGAAAGGTTGTTAACCCAAAATTTCCCACTTGTATGTTTTATATGTATTACTTTAAATGTGTTACCAATACACAGGGAAATGTGGTAAGACGTATTAAACCATAACGGGCCATAAAAAAGTAACAGGTGCTTAACCTGGACATGATGATTCTTTGCCGCTACTGCCTGCACACGAGCACAAAAGGGAACCTTTCTGAATGTTCACCCACAGGTGAGCTCTGCACTGTCGCTGCCTTGCTGTTGACTCACCGACAGACAGACAGACAGACACTCCGTCCGCACACCCTCACCCGACCCCCGGCTGGAGCAAGCGGCAGCCCGGAGCCGCTTTAATAGGCACGGTCACGTGGGTCCGTGTGCGCGGACGGGACATGCGCGTTCCCGGAGACTGGGAATGTAACGGTGCAGACAACGCAGATGGAGCTGTCCCTACCGTATCGGAAGGAGAACCACACGCTCCCGTTTGGAACGAGTTTGGTTCATTTGCGTCATTTCAGTTATCTCACAGCGTTGCAATGCCTGTTCGATTTGGCTCCGCTCCTACACTCAGCTGTGCATTTTTATTACAAGCGTAGAGCAAAGGAGCAAATATCTGCAGAAATATATTGTGGCGAGGTTTAAAGAAGTTGTGAAACATTCCTACGGAAACAACAGTGACACTTTATATTAATATTTCTCATAAATTCCAAACATAAATTCTCTCAGCCCTGACAGCACTCTGATACCCTCTCTTTAACGCATGACCTCGCCCACCAAGAGGGACAAGGGCAACAGGTGCATGGCAACACCACCAGCTGCAGGTTCCCCTCCACCCTCATTTGGAAACATATTTACAGGGTGATGTCCAAACCCTGGGACTTGCAGTCCCACCCTGTATCAAAAGGACAGCACAAATTCAGAAGGTGCCTCAGCCGTTAACTTCTCCAGCAGTTAGGGATGGGCCGCGGCTGCTGGTCTCAGCACCGTGCAGAGTCAAATAAATTAAAAATAAGCTCTTAACTTTTATGAATGAAGTGAGCTTTGCTTCAGTGGTCCTGATGAAAGTTCTCGGCCCGAAATATCGACTCTCTTCTTTTCCACATATACCGTATGCTGCCTGACCTGCTGAGTTCTTCCAGCATTTTGTATGTTTTACTTTTGTGGTTATATTTCTGAATGTGGATTCAAGTTCCAGCCCACTGACGTGAGAGTACGGGTTAAGCGGACACAGAGGGCAACGGGCGCCCTGCTGCGTTGGAGCTGAACGTGGGACCAGGCTTGGTTAGTCTGCTTGCTGCCTGACACCGGACGCTCAGCTCTCACCTGTGGTTCCAGGTTGCCGTAGCATTTAGCGGCGACCTCATCCTGCTACACCGCTTCGATAGGCGGGCTAAACCAGCCGAGAGTAGTCGGCGAGCCTTGCACCCTGCTGAGTTAGGGTCGTGGCTGAACCCACATGTGAAGTTGGCTTTGGCGGACTGGGCGAATGGGTTCGACCGTGAGATCCAACAGCCAGGAAGGCGGCTCTCCGCGCAGATCGAAGGACAGCCAGGACGTCGCGGTCATTCACCCGCAAGGAAGAGCCCGGTTTGTAGCGTTTGATCGTACCACGGGACCCGGACTTCTGAGGGCAAAAGAGTTAAATTTCCCCGGTGACAAGGCTTTGTTTTTGCTTCTAAAAACTCTCCCGCCCAGGTTTCCTGCCATCATCGGACAGCCACCAATAAAAATTAACATTTCTCTCGTCTAGGAGTAGAGCAGAGAAATAATACCGTTAGCCCAAAGCAGCTTGGTAGAAGAATTTTTACCTCATCCTTGAATTGTTCAAAATTAAAATGATCGAAGTATGCATAGTAATGTGCAGAAGTCTGAGGCACGTATATACAGTTAGGATGCCGAAGACATTTGCACAGTACTGTTACCCGGTTCGTATGCAAACTGGGTTCGTTAGCCGGCTCTGCTAACAGCCACGGGACTGAGGTGAGAAGGCCACCTTTCACAAACAATATACCTCTAGGGTCGGTATGATTCGGCCGAACTGGAACGTCGTGATGGTCCGATTAAGGAAACGTCGATCTGAGTGAATGCTTTGTAAATATTCGGCCTGGACACAATACAGTAGTCGGTTCTCGCGAAATAACACATCGTACACCGCTTAAAATTTTAAAGAAAGTATACTTAGAATTTTCAGCTTTATCGAACAGTTAGTAGGAAGGAGAGGTAAAAATAAACGGGCCCATTATAGTTAAAGCAGTCCAAGTGTGCACGTAAAGAGGAGCTCTTGTTGAAGTTGCCCTCGTTACCTGTGGTCTGCGTGAAAGCACACATCATTTTCCCACGTCGCTCGAAATCCATCTCGAACCAATGGGCTCCCTCGGGAGTATCGGTCCTTCCTCCTTGGAGCAATTCATCTACACAAAGCACTGTGTACAGCAGGGACACTCGTTCCCACGGCATTCTCAGCCACCCGCCGCCCTCTCCACTGCTCCCAGGAACCCCACCGGTGTCCATCGCAAATTTCATTCGCCCATTTCTCTCTGGAACCTTCTCCCATTCCACCATCCTGATCGGGTGACACGACATTCCTAAGTTGAGCACCGCAGCCCCCTAACTTCAGCTGAAACCCAAACGTTCCACCAGCAGGACACACTGCTTCTGCAGAAAGCGAATAAATGAAATACACTACAATATTTGCAGTAAAACTCTTAGCCAGGGCATTGTATTTGTCAATGTGGAGCAGGCAGCAACTTTAGCAGGAGCAGAGGATGCTGGGAATGGCGTGGGTGGCGTGCAGCAGGAACGGTGTGTGTTAGGTGGCAGAGAAGGGCTGCCAGGGTCGGGAGGTTTCGTGGGTGCAGACACACCCAGCCCTAAGACATCAAGCAAGGACATTTGATTCCAAACAATTGGTTTATTGATTATTTACATTAAGTCTCTCTGGTTCTTCCTTGCTCCCTCCCCTCTGCTTTTCCTAACCATGATTCCCCTCACCCTGCCTCCTTCCCACTCCCAGTCCATTGAGAACCGTATCAGAATCGGGGTTTTGGGTGGTAGCAGAACAGTGCAATTCATAAAATTACTGCAGTATTGTGCAAAAGTCTTAAGCGCCTTTAGATATGTGCCTAAGACAGTTTTGTATATGTCCTCATATATGATCCTGAGATTCATTTTCTTGCAGGCATTCGCAGTCGAACAAAGAAATACAATGGAATCGATGAGAAACCGCACTCAAAGACTGACAAGCAAACTATGTGCAAAAGAGGCCAGACTCTAAATACGAAGAAAAGCAAATAATAATAAATAAATGAATAATAATTTAAATCATAAATGGTGAACACTGCCTCATTGTTCTTTCTTTCCCCCTCTATTTTGTAATTTCATAATTTTACAGAATTGCTGTTGTAAAATAACAAATGTCAAGTTATCTAATACAGTAATAATAAATATCTTTCCAATACAGGCGACCAGTTACTTAATTATTTGTTATCGGGGTACAGCACGAATAGCCCCTTCCAGCAGCCCTGCCCAGCCATCTTCCCATGTAATCGAGCCTAATCATGGGACAATTTACAATGACAAATTAACCTACTAACCAGAGTCAGAGTCAGAATCAGGTTTAATATCAGCTGAAAATATTGTAGAATTCATGGCAACAGTACATTGAAATATATGATAAATAATAAAGGGAAAAAGCTGAATTACAGTAAGTATATAATATATATTAAAATGCGTAGCACAAAAAAGGTTGCGGGGTAGTATCCAAGGGTTCAATGTCCATTTAGAAATCAGATAGTAGAGGGGAAGAAGGTGTTCCTGAATCACTCAGTGTGTGCCTTCAGGCTTCTGTACCTCCTTCCTGATGATCACAATGAGAAGAGGGCATGTCCTAGGTGATGGGCATACTTAACGTTGGATGCCACTTTCCTAAGGCACCACTCCGTGAAGATGTGCCAACAGGAGCGAGATATGCACAGGACCTATTTTCCTGAGTATTTGAGATTAGCAAGTGAGAGATCTTTCCTTCTGTTCCGCAGGCATTCAATGCCCTCAGTGCTAACCCATGCGCTTCTGCCCGATGTATTATCATCACTCACTTGGGAACCTTCACACAGAAAAGGTCACATTTGGTGTTTGGAGTTCAATTCCACTGTCCTCTCTAAGGAGTTTGTATGTCCTCCCCATCGAATGTGCAGGTTTCCTCTGGGGGCTCTAGTGCCCCCCCCCCACAGTACAAAGATGTACCAGTCAGTAAGACAATGGGTCATTGTAAATTTTCCCATGATTAGACTGGGTTTAACTGGGGGTTGCTGGTGGCATGGCTTGAAGGGGTGTAAGGCCCTATCCCGCACCATATCGCTAAATAAATAAATAAATAAACAAACAAACAAACGTCAACAGTGACCCTGGACTACGAGCTTCCCCATCAATTATCGGAGACTGAAGTCAAAGCTGGAGCATTCTCTGGGATGGATAGCTGGCCACGTCATCTACTGAGTGATGTGATAGTTGAAGATTGGTTTTCCATCATGTCCAACGACGGTTAGATTTGTGCAATTCTTCTGTCATGCCAATGATGTCAACTGCACAAGAAACCTGTTTGTGAGAATTTTTAAATTACAAAAGCCATTGGACCAGAGCAGTTTCACTCTCTTGTCTTTTGAAGTCTGGGTCCAGTTGTCTGTGTAGTCATTACAACTGGGGTCTTCCTTGATTGCAAGTTCAAGTTCAAAGTTCAAAATATATTTATTATGAATGTAAGCATAATGTATACAACCTTGAGATTCGTCTCCTTACAGGCAGCCACAAAACAAAGAGACCCAATAGAACTCATTAAAAAAACATCAAATGCCCAAAGTGGAAAAAAAAACAACAAATCATGCAAACAACAGAAGTTCATGAAAGAATCCACAACAGTGAAGCCAGTCGTCACTGCAGTCAGTCCAGCAGCCCACTGGCTGCAGGGCACAGCCCCAGTTCAAGGCAGAGATGAGTAAACCTCACGTAGCAGCGAACTGAACTGGGCTGTCCACAGCCTCCGGTCCTGACACCACGACCTTTTCAATCTGACTGTGCAACCAAAGGAAATAACATTCCCCCAAACTACAATTCGCCCACAAATCATATATCACACACACATCACATAAACCAAAATACTGCCACAAGTCAATAAAATATAATTCAAAATGCAAGTAATGCTCATCACAATAAATAGTTTGCTGTCCTAGTGTCGAGACCTCAGTCGTGGTAGTGTATTCATTCATCTGACAGCCGGAGGAAGAAGCTGTTACTCAGTTCTGATGCTCCTATCCTTCCTTCCTGACTGTCACAAATAGCGGGTGGGAAGTCCTGGTTGACCATAACTTCCTCTGTGCCTTTCCACGCTCTTCACTCTCATTGCTGAACCGCCTTCCTGGCCATTGGATCTCACGGTTGATCCCATCTGCCCAGTCCGCCATGGCTGACTCCTGATGCTTGGATCGTGAGGCCCGCCAGCTGCCCGCACCTGGGGTAACCTGTCGAGGCGGTGTACTGGGCCGTGGCTGCTGTTGTATGCAAACAGCTACTTGGAGCCACACGTGAGAGCTGAAAATCGAGTGGGGAACACAGGTGAACAAGCTGCCCTAGAATGGACACAACCCTCTCTCGATACCCCAATAATTCATTAATATACTCACTACGCCTTACCAATTGAGGCCTATGTCTAAAAGCCTCTTAAACAGTCATATACCTAATTCCAGAATGTCCTCTGTCAGCACATTCTAGATATTAACCACTCTCTGTGAGAAACTCACCTCCCCATTTCTTTCAGAACTCCTTCCTCCCTCCTGTTTTTAATGTATTGATTATTTATCTTATCTCAAAGCTCAAAGTAAATTTATTATCAAACCATTTGTTTGTTGTCACCCTATACAAGCCTGAAACTCATTTTCTTGCGGGCATACTCAATACATTCAATAACTATAATGGAATCAATGAAGACCGCACCCAACAGTGTGAAAGAGGCAACAAACTGCAAATGTTTGAAACACTGGAAAGTACCTCCTTGATCTTCTTCCAAGGAGTATTTATTTTTTGAACACAAAGTGCACCATGAAGAAGTTTAAATCTTCTACCACAGCATCTGCAGTGCACTTTGTGTTTACTATTTGTTACTCCACTGCGAAGTCTCTTCGAGGTATGCCTGCCATGCGGAAGTTTAAATCATCTCTCACCACCATTCAGACAGTCCTTCCAGGTGAGGCAACACTTCACTTGTGAGTCTGTTGGGGTAATCTATTGCATCCGGTGCTCCCGGTGCAGCCTCCTCTACATCGGCGAGACCCGATGCAGATTGGGCGACCGCTTCGTCTACACTCCGTCCGCCACAACAGACAGGATCTCCCAGTTGCCACCCACTTCAACTCTCCCTCTCATTCCCATTCGGATATGTCCATACATGGGCTCCTCTACTGCCATGATGAGGCCAAACTTCGGTTGGAGGAACAACATACCGTCTGGGTAGTCTCCAACCCCTTGGTATGAACATCGAATTCTCCAACTCCCAGTAATTCCCTCCCTCTCCCTTCCCCATCCCACCTTCACTCTGTCTCCTCTTCTAGCTGCCTATCACCTCTCATGACTCTGCCTTCTTCTACTACCCATAGTGCTTTCCCCTTTCTTCACCTCTCCTGCCTATCCCCTCCCTGCTTCCCCTTCCCCCACCCCTTGATCTTTCCTCTGATTGGTTTTCAAGCCTCTCCTCCACCTTCTTAATAGTGCCCCTGCCCCCTTCTTTAGTCCTGACGAAGGGTCTCGACCCGAAACGTTGACTGCTTCTTTCAACGGATGCTGCCCGACCTGCTGAGTTCATCCAGCTTGTTTGTACGTCTTTATTTATTGAATGAATTTGGGTGGGCCAATGACACACTGTACCGAATAACTCTGCGTCCTGCGGTGTGGAGCCAGTCCAGGTTTTTGAGCTCAGACCTTTGGATTTGGTGCTAACCTTCCGCTTTCGGAGGAGCTAAGTTCACCCGCAGGAGCCATGATCGGCACGTGATTGTATCTGTCAGTGCAGACTGCCCCATTTCATCACACAACCAATGGAATCCCGTTGGCCAATCACGAGGCGACTTCCACGGCCTTACTCAGCTGACAATCAATGGCGCTCTCTCACTGGTCGGCTGTGTTATGTTACACCCGCGACGTTCGGTGTGAAGGAACTAACCGGAAGGACAGTGTGCGGACGCGTCTGTACTCCGGGAGTGCATTTGAGCCCGTCTCTGTCGGCGAACTTGTTTTCCGATGGATAATCCGACGATATTTAACCCGGTAAGAGCTTACCGTTGACGTCCAAGTGCTGCATTTACGTGTGTGTGGAGTGCACTGCGGAGGCAAGGCATGTAGCCTCCGTTAAATAACCGGACTCCTGCGCGCAGGTCCGCAGTCATTCGGTACAGCCTTGGGCAGACGCCCTTGTGATATGTCTTACCTTAAAGTTGTCTCTGCATTGGTGATTTGCCTGCGTTAATAACATCCGTTTTGTAAAGCTCGGCAAAAAGAAGGACCTTTCTTGTTTCTGACGTAGGAGATTCGGCCACTCTGGTTTGCTCCGTCATTCCATAATGTCAGAGATGATTTGATTTTTAACCTTGATTTCACATTCCTGTCTCCTCTCGTTTCCCTTTGACCCCTTTATTCATCAGCAATCCACGCTGGTACCTCGCTCAGCCTTTCCCGTCCGAGCGCTGCTTGGTTATCATGTGCCTGGTTCTCCACTCCGAACCTGGAGGGGCTAATATCCCTATACTCCACTCGGCAAGCGATGCTCCGCTGGGAACTTGCTGCTCCTGGAGTGATGGATCGTCCCGTTCATCAAGCTGGAGGGGGTGCTTTTTGGGTGAACTGGGGCGAGCGACCTGCGTAGTGCCGGGGGCTCAGAGACCTATCTTGCCTCTCACGGCGAGTCATAGAGCAGTACAGCACAGAAACAGGCTCTTCTGCTCATGTTGTCCGTGTTGACCTGTTTCTCTGTCTACTCCCATCTACCCACACCCAGACTATGGTCGTCTGTATTCCGCCCAACCAGGTGTAAACTTCTCTTAAATGTTGCATTCGTACCTACACCCAGCACTTCCGCTGGCACCACGATACTCACACCACCACCTGAGCCAAGAAGTTTTCACTCGGGTTTCTCTTCAACATTTCACCTTTCACCCATGACCTCCTTTTGTCTCACGCAACCTCCGAGGGGGAAAAAGTCTGCATGACTTTACCCTTTCTACACCCCTCACTCATTTGTACACCTGTCAAATCTCTCCTCATTCTGCTATGCTCCGGGGAATAAAGTCCGAACCTATTCTACCTTGGGACATTAAGTCCCAGGAATATTCTTATGAATCATTATAAAACTTGTGCTGGGCTGTGTTTTGGAGTATTGTAGTTCTGCTTGCCACATTATAGGAAGAATGTGGAGGCTTTGGAGGGGGTGCAGGATACTGCCTGATTTGGAGGAAATGAATAACAAGGAGAGTTTGGACAACCCTGGGTTCTTTTCTCTCGAGCACCAGAGACTGAAGGGAGACCTCATGGGAGTTCATAAAATCTGAGAGGCATAGATAACATTATCATTATGTGCTGTGTAGTATGATGTAGGCGATCGTGGTCTCGTAATCATGACATTTCTTGGCAAACTTTGCTACAGAAGTGGTTTGCCATTGCCTTCTGGGCAGAGTCTTTACAAGACGGGTGACCCCAGCCATTATCGATACTGCTCAGAGATTGTCTGCTTGGTGTCAGTGATTGCTTAACCAGGACTTGTGATGTGCACCAGCTGCTCATACGACCGTCCACCACCTTCTCCCATGGCTTCAAGTGACCCTGATCGGTGGGGCTGAGCAGGTGCTACATCTTACCCATGGCTTGCCTGCAAGGTTGTGACAGATCTCCATCCTGCCACCCATGGAGATAGAATGTCTTTTTCCCAAGACGGAAATAGTAAATTCTAGAGGGATAAGTTTAAGGTGAGAGTTATAATTGCGATGTTAACATTCATTTCAAGTGAACCAGAATTTAAAAGTAAGGATGTAATGTTGAGACTTTATAAATCACTGGAAAGGCCTCAGTTTGAGTATTGTGAGCAATTTGGGTCCCTTAAGTCAGAAAGGATGTGCCGAGTTGGAGAGGGTTCAAAGGAGGTTCAAGAAAACGATTCCAGGTTAGAGTGGCTTGTCATTTGAAGAGCGTTTGATGGCTTTGGGCTTGTATTCACTGGATTTCAGAATGAGGGGTAACCAAGTTTGAAACCTATTGATGTTGACAAGCCTTGGTAGATTGGATGTGAAGAGGATGTTTCCTATGGTGGGAGAGTCCAGGACCAGACAACACAGCCTCATAATAGAGGAGCATCCTTTCTAGAATGGAGATGAAAAATTTCTCTAGCCAGAGAGTGGTGAATCTGTAGAATTCGTTGCCACAGGCCACGTCCTTACATGTGTTTAAGGCAGAGGTTGATAGATTTTTGATTGAGCAGGGGATGAAGGTATACAAGTCAAGTCAAAGTCAATTTGCTTTTTAATTGTCATTTTGACAATAACTGCTGGTACAGTACACAGTAAAAACGAGATGTTTTTCAGGACCATGGTGCTACATGAACAATACAAAAACTACACCGAACTACATAAACCAACACAAAAACTATACTAGACTACAGACCTACCCAGGACTGCATAAAGTACACAGAACAGTGCGGCATTACAATAAATAATGAACAAGACAATAGGCACAGCAGAGGGCAGTAGGTCGGTAGTCCGATGTTACTTAAATAATCAGCTGAATGGCCCGGGATTCTGTCCATTTCTGTACTCCCACTGAGCATTTCGTTGCCACAGATGTGGGGAGAAGGCAGGAGATTGGGACTGAGAGGGAAGATGGATCAGCCATGATGAAATGGCAGAGCAGACTCGATGGGCCAAATGGCCTAATTTTGCTTCTGCTTATGGTCTTGCAATGTTTAAAGGAGATAGGCAAGGCAAGTATTTTGAGTGTTGGGTACCTGGAATGTGTTGTCATGGGAGTGGTGGAAGCTGGTTCAAGAACAACATTTAAGATGCATTTACACAGGCACATGAACAGGCAGGAGCTATCAGGAGTAGAGTAGTTTAAAAATGGCATCATTGTTGGCATAGACATCATTAGGCTGAAGGGCCAGTTTCTGTGCTGTACTGTTCTATGTTCTCAAACAAAATCAGGTCTTTCCAAAGTTCTGGCCTGTCAGGACTGGTACTTTGAAACTGATAGCTCATTGACTAACAACATAGATCTGAGTGAACCTTTGATACTAATCAGAAAAGAACAGGGTTATTTGTCATGCCTGTTTCATATCTCTCAAATTAAAAGAGAGCATTTTGTAACCTGCTCTGTTTAGATTAGCTATTGTGTTTTGTCTTTTCCTTATCAGACTTCAGCTCCATGGATCCATTAGAATGTCTTGCCTCTGGAAAGCCATGGTGCAAATGCACGTTCTCCTCTTCGTTGGTTTATGCTTACTCATTTTTCATGTAACTCCCCATCCCCCAGAATTAATTGTTGTTCTGTTTTATTATGTTTCTATAAGGTATCTTGTAACTGGTGTCCTCCTCAAGGCTGAAGAGACAATAGTGTGCAGCACAGTTGGCTCAACTAGTAGAGCTGTCAGTGACCCCAGTTCAGTTCTGACCTCCATACTGCCTGTGTGGGGTTTGCATGTAATATTCTCCCTGTGGGCTTCTCAACGATATGCAGATAGTTAGGTTGATTGACAACTACAAGTTATCCCCAGAATGAGGATGAATAATGGGTCTCAGTTGGACAATCCACACCAGAGGTGTGTAAAAAGAGCTACTTTTTAATCCGGGTGGCGATCGAGAGATTGAAGGCAGAGTTTTGCTGTAGTTTGAGTTGAGCAGTGACCAATCAGCAAGAGGGATTCATTAGGAAGGGCCAATATGGATAATTCAAGTGCCAGTGGAGCAGCCATTGTTGTGAATGTGCTGGTCTTTAGAGTGGCTTTGGCTCATCGGGCTTGGGTGAGGTAGATTGTCTTGTAAATTACTCTCTGTTATTTGTTAATTCCTCATCTATTAGAGCATAGTATAGAGAGAATAGCGCCAGGGTCAGTGTATTATACTGAGTGTGGGATGTGGAAAGTCTGAGGCTACATCCACACTAGACCAGATAATTTTGAAAGTGTCGGTTTCATGTAAATGCCGGGGGATGAAAGTGCCATTTTAGTGTGGACGGAGGGTAAAAACGAAGAGAAAAAGCTTTGGTTACAGATTTATCCGGCATAGTGTGGACGGAGCCTGAGAGACTTCCAGTCTCCCACATAAACATCTGCACCTGGCGCACGGGCTGCAGCTCCTGAGAGAATGCACTAAGGAACAAGATCTGCAGCTCGATGACCTTTGACTCATATGGAAGAATGGGGAGGTCATAGACAGGAGCTACAGGAAAGTCGTTACTCTTAAGTTGCAGGAGATGGGTAACTGCGTGACTCAGGAGGAGGGGAAATGGACAGCCAGTGCAGAGTACATATGTGGCTGTTCCCCTCAATAATAAGCATATAACTTTAGATACTAGTGAAGGGGATGACCTAGCAGGGGAGCAACACACTCTTCAGGTATCAGGAACTAAGCCTGGTGCTGTCGCTCAGAGCAGAGAGATGAAGAGGACTGCAGTGTTGATAAGAGATTTCTTCCTCAGAAGAACAGAGATGAGGTTCTGTGGGTGCAGTAGAAATACCTGGATGGTATATTGCCTCCCTGGTCCCAGGACCAAGGATCTCTTGGATTGTGTCCATGGCATTCTCAAGGTCAAAGGTGAGCAGCCAGAAGTCTTGATACATATTGGCACCAATGACTTGGGTAGAGAAGGTGAGGAGGTCCTGAAGAGGGATTTCAGGAACTTGGTAAAAAGCTGAGAAACAGGACCTCCAGGGTGGTAATCCCTGGATTGCTGCCTGTGCCATGTGCCAGTGAGGATAAGAATAGAATGATTGGGCAGGTGAATGCATTGCTAAGGAATCGGTGCAGGGAGCAGGGTTTCAGGTTTAGGGATCATTGGGATTTCTTTTGGGGAAGGTATGATCTGGACAAAAGGGTTGGGTCACACCTGAATCCAAGGGGGTCCAATATCCTTGTGGGCAGGTTGGCTAGAGTTGTTTAGGTGGGTTTAAACTAATTTTGCAGGGCGATGGAATCCGGAGCGATAGTGCTGAAGATGAGGTAGTTGGTTTACAAACAGAGGCAATGTGCAGTGAGACTCCTAGCTAGGAGAGGCTGATGAGTGGGCAAAATTATAGTCAATCAATGGTATGAGTTACAATGTAAAAGGCAGACAAAGTCAAAAAAGGTGCATACAGGTGTTATATTTGAATGCGAGCAGTATTCGAAATAAGGTAGATGAACTTGTAAGCACAGTTACAGATTGGAATGTGTGATGCTGAGGGCATCACTGAATCATGGCTGAAAGATGATTATAGCTGGGAGCTTAATGTCCAAGGATACACATTGTATTGAAAGGACAGGCAGGAAGGCAGAGGGGGTGGTGTGGCTCTGGTAAAAAATGAAATTATTAGAAAGAGATGACATTGGGTTGGAAGGTTTTGAATCATTGTGAATTGAGCTAAGGAGCTGCCAAGGTAAAAAGACCCTGAAGGGAGTTGTTTTCAAACTCCCCAAACACTAATAAGGATGTGGCCTACAAATTACAATGGGAGATAGAAAATGCATGCTGAAAGTCATGGGGAATTTCAGTATGCAGGTAGGTTGGGAAAATTGGGTTGGTGCAGCATTCCAAGAGGGGGAATTTCTAGAACGCATATGAGATGGCTTTTTAGAGCAGCTCATGGTTGAGCTCTTCAGGGATCAACTAATCTGGATTTGGTGTTGTGCAGTGTACCAGAATTGATTGGAGAGCTTAGGGTAAAAGAACCCTTGGGAAAGTGATCATAGTATGATCACACTCACCCTGAAATTTGAAAAGAGGCTAAGGTCAGATGTATCAGTATTAGAGTGGAGTGAAGGGAATTAGAGAGGCATGAGAGAGGCGTTGGCCAGAACTAACTGAAAAAGAACACTGATGAGGATGATGGCAGAGCAGCAATGGCTGGAATTTTTGGAAGCAATTTGGAAGGTGCAGGATATATGCATACCAAAGAGGAAGAAGTATTCTAAAGGTAAGATGATATAACCATGGCAAAAAAAGTCAAAGCCAACATGAAAGCCAAAGAGAGGACATATAATGGAGCAAAAATTTGTGGGAAGTTTTTTTAACTACCAACTGAAGGCAACTAAAAAAAGTCGTTAAAGTAAAGATGGTATACAAAAGTAAGTTAGCCAGTAATATTAAAGCGGACAACAAAAGTTTCTTCAGATACATGGTGTAAAAGGGAGGTGAGAGTGGATATTGACTGCTGAAAAACGATACTGGAGAGGTAGTAATGGAGGACAACAAAATTACGAATGAACGGAATAAATGTTTTGCATCAGTCTTTACTGTGGAAAGCACCAGCAGTATGGTGGAAGTTTCAGGGGTCATGAAGTGTGTAAAGTTACCATAACTAGAGAGAAAATCTGAAGATATGTTACCTGGACCAGATGTTGTACACGCAGGTTTCTGAAAGAGGTGGCTGAAGAGATTGTGGAGGCATTGGTAATAATCTTTCAAGAATCACTGGATCCTGGAATGATTCCAGAAGACTGGAAAATTTTGCAAAAGTCACTCCACTCTTTGAAGGGAGAGGCAGAGGAAAGGGAATTATAGGCCAATTAGTCTGACAGTGGTTGGGATGATGTTGGAGTCCATTGTTAAGGATGTGGTTTTTGGATATTTGGAGGCACGTGATAAAATAAGCCATAGTCAGCATGGTTTCTTCTAGAGAAAATCCTGCCTGACAAATCTGTTGGCATTCTTTGTCATTGCTGCTTGTTATTTCTTCAAAGGAGAATCGGTTGATGTTGTGTACTTGGATTTTCAGGAGGCTTTTGACAAGGTGCCACATGAGGTTGCTTAACATGGTATTATGGGAAAGATTCTAGCATGGATAAAGCACTGGTTGATTGGCAGGAGTCAACGTGTGGAAATAAAGGGAGTCTTTTCTGGTTGGCTGCCACAGTTCTGAGGCAATGAACTTTCTTGCTGAAGAACTTTCTCATTGGAGATTTCTCTTCACCTCGATTTTAAGTGAGTGTCTGTTTAATCTGAGCCTGCCGCACCCACTCCCCCCCCCCCCCCCCCCCCACTCCAAGTTCCACGCCAGGGGCACTCGGCCACCTTGAGATCCAGTTTATTGAGTTTGCTATTGGCTCTTCTCCCAGAGTCCAAGGATCAACTTTGCTGCAGTCTTCTCCACGCTTTTCAGGATTCCAGAAAAAAGTTCAGGCAGCATCAGTGGAAAGGGAAGCAGGTTTTCAGATGTGGACTTTCCATTAACCTGAAGTGTTGAGTCTTCACACAATGTTCTGTTTCTATTTTGGATTTCCAGTTTTAGTGGAAACTGTACTTCCTTAGAAGATTGGTGTCATTCAATGTCTGCAGTGAGATGCTGAAGATGTTCTATAGGTCAGTTGTGGAGAGCGCCCTCTTCTTTGTGGTGGCGTGTTGGGGAGGAAGCATTAAGAAGAGGGACGCCTCATGTCTTAATAAGCTGGTAAGGAAGGCGGGCTCTGTCGTGGGCAAAGTACTGGAGAGTATAACATCGGTAGCAGAGCGAAGGGCGCTGAGTAGGCTACGGTCAATTATGGAAAACCCTGAACATCCTCTACATAGCACCATCCAGAGACAGAGAAGCAGTTTCAGCGACAGGTTGCTATCGATGCAATGCTCCTCAGACAGGATGAAGAGGTCAATACTCCCCAATGCCATTAGGCTTTACAATTCAACCGCCAGGAGTAAGATATGTTAAAGTGCCGGGGTTGATTGTATTTAATGTATTTAAGTAAACTACTTAAGAACTTTTTAAAAGCTATTATTAATGCTTTTGAGATAGTGATTTAGATGCATATCATATTTTTACTGAGTTAAGTATTGTATGTAATTAGTTTTGCTACAACAAGTGTATGGGACATTGGAAAAAATGTTGAATTTCCCCATGGGGATGAATAAAGTATCTATCTATCTATCTATCTATTTCCCGGAACTGGTGAACACTCTGGAAAACACAGCCGCCAGAATCTTGCTATGGATGTGACTTGTCTAGAATAATCCATGGGGAAAATAATTTTCAACATCTAGTATGCAGGAATCCAAATGCTGGTCCTTGTTGAAAGGGCAAATTAGATGCTCTGATTGTACATGTGCTTGATGATACTTTGTGGGAACCAGTTGCCCTGTTGAGCCTCCTCAATTCATGCCTCTCTCTGTGAAACAATCACGCTCAAAATACACCTGTGGCTGTATGAAACTCAAGCTGTATCTTGCAGGATCATTAACATGAAATCCAAATAATCTGTATTGTATCTAAATTGTAATGACAACAAAGGAGGCCATTGTATAAATGCCAGCACTCAGTTTACCAATCTCTCCAGTTTCAGAATGTACCATTTACATACAGCTGCTGGAATGGATTTGCCAGTGCTGGTGGTTACAGGCATCTTCTGCTGTGTGTGAACTCTATACATCACCAACCTTTGACTTGTAAAATGTCACGGATGGAGTCCTGTCATAGCCTGGAGAGGATGTGTGGTCTCATTCTCCTCCTCCTCCTCCTTGTATTCCTGAAGTACATTTGCCTTTTTTTGTTCTGTCTCTCTGCAGGTTATGCCATTCTTGGGAGCAATTTTTGGTGGATTGAGACGTGGGCATATGATTGCAGTCCAAGGGATTTTGCCCAAAGGGAGTGATAGGTAAGTTGAGACTGCAAAGTAACATTCTGAAGACCTTCCGTTGAGCTACATGTCCACATGCATTGTTGAGCATTTTCCCTTGATGCAAGACTATCTTCAAATCTCAATGTTAGCCAGGGTAGGAGCCTTGTATCTATTTTCTGCCTGTATTGTTTTCGTGTTGCATGTTTTTGTTATGGTAATTTGTCACGTGGGTTGGGCCGTGATATAAGCAAACGAGTATAGTTACATATTCACACTTTGTGCCGTTAGTTTCAGCTGGATATTTTTTGTTAACTGCTAACTTTGCTTATTTTACTACTGCAATGTGAGTTTCATTAGTTTTATCGTTATAGAAGTTTTTACAGCTTTGCAAGTTTTTTAATAAATGATTGAATGAACATTTTTGACTTGGAACTCTGTTACTTGGAACTCGGTGCCGAATCCTTCACTTAGTATCTCGGCGGCTTTGGTTTGTTTTTCAAATAACCACTAGAGCCAATTAACGTAATTTTATTTAGCAAAGGTCACATGCTTTGTAATCTTGATGTGATATTCTTACTAATTTTACACGTTGTTGAATCTGATCAACAATTCTTCAACTTTCATTTAGGTGGTTAATTTGTATTCTGTCCTGTTCTGATCAGTTAATGAAATGCACTTCTGGAGGCTGAGCCTTTCTACCAGCCTGACTGATGAGGGAATGAAATAGTTATAGTGAACCCGTCTTGACCTGGCAGTCGCTTCCAATAAATCATCGACATTTATATTTTGTGGCTTGTTTACAAAAAAATTTGTGTTGACATGAGGGGAATGCCAAAATGTACAATTCCCTAACTCGTGCACCAGGTGTTAACGTTCCATTGTATTTGGGGAAATGTGTGAATTGGCCCACTTGATTTTTGATTTGAGGATCGTACGTATTTGGAAAAGGACCCATAGCCCACCAAGTCAATGCCAACCATCAAGTACTCATCCAAACTGATCTCAAATTGCTATCGTCACTCCCATTCAATAGAAATTGACTCCATGTCTAAATCACCAAGCAACCTGGTCCTACCATTTTAATCAAATCAGTTTTAGAGCTTGATCTTTCGATATCAGCCAACACCAATGTACATTATTACTGAATCGCGGCGATACAATCTTGCCCTAGATTTCAAGTGGATTTTCAATGCGGAAGCAGCAAGCAGCCTCGTGCGGACATTGCCTTCCATTTCAATCCACGCTTTCAGAGATCGGAATATGTGGTTTGCAACACACTTCAAAGGGAAAAATGGGGACGTGAGATGAAAACATATGAGATGCCATTCAAGAAAGGAGAGCCATTTGAAATCATTTTCTTTGTAATGGTGGACAAGTTCAAGGTAATGCAAATCTTCTAAAGTAAGAACATAAAATGCCGAAGACACTCAAATGTTTGTGGAAGGGGAGATGTGGCTAATATTCCAGTCTGAAATCCTTCATCAGAACTGGAATCTGAAAAGTGGGTCAGAGCTTTTGCAGGTAATTGAAACCAACAGGAGAATGCCTGGTCTGCTGGGGGTTTCAAGCAGTGTTGGTGCAAAAGGAAAGGTGGATTTACAGAATCTTACAGATGTTTGTCCCCACAGCAGAACAGTCCAGTTCTGGTGCATAAAGGGGAATGATCTTAAAGTGTTGAATTCGGCACCAGCTCTTGAAAGCTGCAATATTGTCAGACCAAAATACCGATCTATTGTCAGAAATTGCTAGAAACACTCTTCAGGCCAAACTGTATCTGTGGCGAGGAAGAGATTGTTAGTATTTCAGGTTGAAATGTTTTGATCAAGGCCTGCTGATCGTTTCCAACCATTTCTGATTTTAATTCGGTTTTCTGGCATCTGCTGTTCGTTTTCAGATCTGTAACTGATCACAGTAATCAGACAGCTTCGTAAACAGCATGTCACCACAGCAAACCTAACCCTGTCCAGCAAGCCTCAGTTAATGAATTCCTGGTGTGATGGAAGGGTGTGGTTGCCTTTGTACCCCTGCACTCAAGGTGGGATGTTCTTTTGCCAGCCCAGTGAAGGACACGGGTAGAGTTGGAGATAATCAGTGGTGGTAGTTCTGATTTTTAAAAAAATGCAAATCCATTTGTTGTTGTAAAGTAGAAATGCACTTTGTTGTTGCATTGTGGTGAAGCTTCTCAAACAAGCTAGCGTGATGCTGTTGCAGCTCGGGGCGTCAGAATTCAATCCCCGCAGCCTCTGTAGGGAGTTTGCATATTTGTACATTCCCCAGTCACCGCCCCCCCCCCCCCACCAACCACCACTCCCGTGGAATTTTTAGGTTTTCTCCAGTTTCCTCCCACAGTCCAAAGATGTACCAGTTTGTTGGTTGTCGATCATTGTAGATTTTCCCCGTGACTGGGTTAGGATTAAACTGGGGATTGTTGGGGAGTTATTGAACTGCACGGTTCAATGGGTCCGAAAGGCCTATTCCACACTGTATCGCTAAAGAAATAAAATTAATGGTTTTTATACAAATTTGCACACTGTAATTAATCAATGTTTACGTGAGACGTGGCGGTGAGGTTTTTAAATATGAAGATAAGACTTAATTTTTTTTTCTCCAAAACTGCCCTACCAAAGGGAGACATTTGTTTCCTTGAACAGAATCCAATGTAAGGATATTGAATTTGTATCTCCTTCACAAGCAGTGTTACACAGTTAAAGGATATCGGGTAGGTGAATGGAGTTGGCACAGTTTGCCAATATTGATCGATTGGCTTGAAATGACTTGGTTTAGTGTATTAAAGCTGCAGATGAAAAACGTAGCATTTAAATGAAACTTTTTTTGTATTTATTTGCAAGGTTGCAGTTAATGGGAAACATTTCCTGGATTACCAGCACAGGATGAGTCTGGATAGAGTTGATACACTTGGAGTTAGTGGTGCTGTTCAAATTCAAACCATTGGCTACTTGGATAATGCTGTAAGTAAGCAGTAATTGTGCAATTTATTACAGGAGTGCTGCATCTGGTTTATTGGTGATTCTAATTTGCCTTTGCAGTTTAAATGTCAAAACATTATTTTGGTCATCCTCTTCCCATTCAACTCCTCGCCACCTGGTTATTCTTCAACATGGTGACTGACGTTGATTTGTAGATCCTGATGTGGTTCCAGCAGCTTTTTTTTCCTGAGTGACTAGTCTTCACTTGGAAGTCAAATAGTAAATGTTGGTGACATTCATAGGTATATAGCATTATAGCAAAACCCAGTTCCAAATGTGTGAACTCTTACAAATCAGCAGGTGTTTGCCGGGCTTCCTGCTTGTTTAGTCTCAATGAAGTATTTCTGGAATAGATCCCAATTTGATTTTGGACGTTGTCACTTAATAAATTGCCACAAACTTACACTGCAGAAAACAATCTACAAGTGCATGTCTGATTTGGCTTCCTCAAAGTAATTGTGCCTTGTGCCAGGGTCCAGAGGAGGTTCAAAAGGATGATTCCAGGAATTAAAGGGTTATTGTACGAGGAAAGTTTGATGGCTCTGCATCTGTACTCGCTGGAATTCAGAAGGATGAGGGGGGAATCTCATTGAAGCCATTTGAATATTGAAAGGCCTGAACAGAGTAGATGTGGAAAGGATGTTTCTCATGGTGGGAGAGTCTTGGACAAGAGGGCACAGCCTCAGGATATAGGGGTGCCCTTTCAAAACAGATGGGGAAAAATGGGTGAATTTGTTGGAGCTGTGGAGGCCAGGTCGTTGGGTGTATTTAAGGCAGAGATTGATAGGTTCCTGATTGGATATGGCATCAAAGGTTATGGGGAAATGGCCTCGAACTGGGGTTGAGGAGGAGATTTGGAAAAAAAGGGAACATTCATGATTGAATGGCAGAGCAGACTCAATGGGCCAGATGGCCTAATTCTGCTCCAATGCCTTATAATCTTATAAACTAATTAAATTTCTTGTAATCTGTTGTCTCTTTTGATGGTGCTACTAGAATTTAAGCAGAGAATTTAGAGACACATATTGTGTATCAGATCATATGTTCTCCAAAGTTCAAAGGGAACAATAAAAGTTTTGTTGCAGTAGAGTTGATGTTTCATCTGGTGCATTTAATATTTTTGAACTTTGAGCACTAGAATAACTATCGGCATTACTAGAAGCTTTGACGTTGTTAAACATCATTTCCCAGGTCATGTGGCACCCTCAAGACTGGTTATTGTCATTCTTCAGTAAATGCGTGTCAAGGAGAATAAAATCATTATTACTCCAGATCCGATGCAGCATAAAGAACAATAAATATAAATAAAAACAACCCTATAAACACAATGTACAAGTAACGGTTCTATACATGGACTGATGTACATAAAGTGATGTGTACGTTGTGGTGGTGGGGGTGGGTTGATGGGTGGAGGGTTGATCAGTCTGACGCCTGGGGGAAAGAACTGTTTTTGAGTTTTGTGGTCCTGGCGTGAATAATGCAGAGTCTCTTCCCTGATGGGAGTAGGACAAATATTCCTTTAGCAGGATGTGTGGATTCTTGATATTCCTGGCCCTTTTCCAGCATCTTTTTGTACCTATGCCCTTGATGTCCGTTAGGCTACGTTGGCTTATTGGACAGGTTTTGCTGCCAGTTGTGCAGATTCCGTACCGTACAGTTGGAGCATGTTAGGATGCTCTCAGCTGCAGCTGTAGAATATTGTGTGCTGATGTGCCCAGACCCGCTCTTGTCAGCCTCATCAAAGTAGAGGTGTTGGTGAGCTTTCTTCACCGTGGGGGATGTCTCATGGGATTGAGGGTTCATGTGGGATGTGCACTCCCAGTAGTTTGAAACTGTGCTGCCAGTGCAGAGTGATGTGGGTTTTCCTTAAGCCGGTAACCATCTCCTTTGTCTTGATGACATTGAGGAAGAGGTTATTCATCTGATACCAGGCCTCTAGCTCATTCCCCTCCTGTCTGTAGTTGCCTCATTGTTGTTGGTGATGAGCCCCACCACTGCCGGGTTATCAGTGAACTTGGGTATTTGGCTGTGCTGTCGTGACTGAGCAGAGTCTACTGCAGTGAGCTCCACTAGGAGCACTGAGCTTCCTGTGGTGTAAAGAAACAGAGCCACAAGGAAATAAGGGAGGCTATGATAGTTGGGGGGGGGGGGGGGGGCAGGTAAGATTGTGGAGGCTGACAGTGACTCTGGGACAACAATATCCTGTGTTGTAATGCCAGGAAGATGGTGGTGGTTAAAAGCCTTTACCCTCTCAAGAACAGCTAAGGATTGACAGTAAATGCTGTTTGCCCATATTTGATTAATATACAATAATTATACAAACTGTAAATGTTCAATTGTAGCGATTAAAAAGCTATATTGTATAATGAATATTTTGATCTAATTGTTTTCAACAGCAGGACAATCCATATTCTGACCTTCCAATAAAGAAAACAAATACAGATGGGATTGTAAGTTTGAATGCTGATGTTCTTAAAATAGTTTTCTCTGCCTTCAAGTTGATGTGATTTGATATATTTTTTTTAAATTACAGCAGTCAAACCCATCGAATGTCGAATTGGTAAGTGCACATCCTGTTTGTTACTGATGTACGTGCTTGGTAATTTAGTCTGGAGGTCACTGCAGCAGAGAGAAGCATTCAAGTACAACTGCAAGTCTCCAAGGATGACATTTGACAGGATTGCTCCTCCTTCCCTTTTTGCTAGGTCTGCCCCTTCCCTCCTCCCATCCCTATTGGATTTAGAATATGGAACAGTACAACACAGGAAAAGGCCCTTCACCATGTGATGTTGTAATGAACTAATTAAAATGGAATTTAAAAGCCCAATTAAACTAACTTGTTCAGCTTACAAGGTATCCATTGTCTCCACTACCACCCCTGGCAATGCAATCCAGGCACCCACTACTATCTTTAAAATAATACAAGGCCCACACATCTACTTTGAATTTGTGCACTTACTTTAAACGCATGCAGATTTAAGCATAGGTGCATCATCCCTGCTTTGGTGGGGAGGGGAGAGAATACCAGCGGTTTATCTTTGCCTCTCATAACCTTGTATGCTCTATCAAAGTTAAATTTAAATGTATTACCAAAGTGTGCACATATTACCATATACTACCTTGAGAATTTTTTTACTTGCCAGCATTTACAGGAAAAAAGATACAACAGTTTATGAAAAGCTATACATAGACTGACAGACAGCCAATGTGCAAATGAAAAATAATACTGAGAACTAGGGTGCGGTTGGAGATGCGTCTCTACCAAAGGAGGTATAAGGCACTCCTTCCCTCCAGTTGTCCACAGGTCACCCTCAAGGTGCTTAGCCCCACCCACCTGATCAGGGCTATGGGAGCAGCTGGTACATATAGCAAGTTCTGGTTTTGCGACCACTTACACGAGGAAGACATTCTCTGAAGAGTATTGATAATGGTGGGGTCACCCCTATTATAAAGACACTGGCCAGAAGACAGCATTGGCAAACCACTTCTGTAGAAAAACCTGGCAAGGACAACCACGGTCAGAGTGTACTCAACAGCAGGGAAGGCTTTGCCTGTGATTGACTGGGCTGTATTCACCATTCTCTGTAGCGTTTTCCATTCCTCAGCATGACATCATCAGTCTCCATTGTGCATCTATGGAAGGTGGTCAAAGCCTTTGGTGACATGCCCAATCTAGGCAAACTTATGAGAAAGTGGAGGTGGTGGTGTGCTGCCTTTTGGTGACACTTGTGTGTTACTCCCAGGACAGATCCTGTGATATGTTAACACCATGGAATTTAAAGCTACTCCCTCAGCCTCTGCCCTCCAGAGATCACAAACCTTATTTGTCGAACCTCGTTTTAAAGCACACACTTTCAAATCCAAGCAAACCATTTCTGCACCCTCCACAGTGTTCCTCATGCATCATGTTAATCTACTTCTATTTCGGAAGGAAATTTAAAAACTTGCAAATTCTGCAGGAAAAAGTAATTGAAGTCTGTTTTGATCCCAAATTCTGAAGAGTAATTCCACTCTGAGGTGAATTTTTCCTCAATTTATTTTTGTTGACAATGATTTCAAAGGGGAAAGAGATAAAAATCCTCCTCAAGTCCGTGCCTCATTGGCACTTGAATTGCTAATGCATAAAAAGCTAAAGATTTGAGTGCTCGTAACTAGGAATATGGATAATTGATGCTCATCATGGACATAATGGGCAGAAGTGTTTCTGTGTGTGACTGTGACTTTAATTGTTTTTCTTGGTGAATTGGCAGAATTGATGTTGCTGATCTGAGTCTGTTACGCAGACGCTAATATTTTAGATTTTAAACGGTTGAAATCTCTTTTCAGACCGTCCCTTATATGGCTAAAATTAAGGATGGGTTGAGCCCAGGTCGTGTAATCACCATTCAGGGTAAAGTCGACAGCTATCCAGACAGGTAGGTTAATGATGAATTTCAATTATAATCTCAGTAATTAGCATCTGAAATCTTAAGAGCCTCACTTTACAATTACATTTGAGCTGTTAGACCAGAGTTCATTTTAAAGATCTGCTGCAGCACAGGAAATTGTATTTGAATATTACAAAGAACCTGGAGTAAACTGCAAATGGATAATACTTCTATATTTTATAAGTTCAATTAATTTGTAAGTAATATTATATAAGTACAATTTCTTTCAGATTTTCCATTAATCTCCAATCAAGTGCCTCCACTGATATTCTGTTGCATCTGTCACCGCGTTTCAAGGAGAAAGCTTTTGTCCGAAACTCTTATCTCCGTCAAAGTTGGGGAGAAGAGGAGAGGAAAATAGATAATTTTCCCTTTAATCCAGATGCGTATTTTGAGGTATTCTTTTTGAGAAGATCTTCATAACATTAACATTACTTAACAGAAGTGTGGTGAAATTAAACTTTTTATTCTTCAATCTCACTTTGTGTAAAAAGCACATTTCTACAGAATCCTTGGAACAGTAAATGTAAATGTATCTTGTTTTGGTTGGTTATAATCAAGAGATGTCTATCTCTTCCTAAAACTCAGTCTGTGCTCACAGTGAATTACTGTTGGCCACAATACTACATTGTCAACTATTTTTTTCCCCAAGTTTTTTGACATTTAAATATTTCCACATGGAATTAAGATGGGATGGGGGGGGGGCTAGAAAATAAATATTACTTTTCCATCTTACTGAGTAAGTCTCAGATGAGATTTCAAGTGTATCTGGACTGCTACATGTGTTACATGTGTATGCAGCCCTGGGTTAGAGAAATTCTAGGCATCACTTCAGCGTGATGTGTTGGTTTAAGTGGGTGAACAGCATAAGTTTTGCAGAAGGAGAAATTCAGCAAACTAGCATTATTCCCTCTGGAACTAAGGTGTAAAGAAAACTTGATGGAAGATTACAGTATTGGTGGGGCATTCAGGCGCCAATTTAAAGCATTTCCTCATTTAAAGATGAATCTTTGGAGCATTTTTTTTTTACCCCACAGAACTGTAGCTGCAGTCACTGTGTAGATTTTCAGGAGAATCTACAATGTTAAGATAAAGACCAGCACAAGCTTGAATGACAGAGCAGAAATGAGGGGATGAACAAATTTCCATTTCTTATTCTGTTTGGGGAATGTTGGAATAGTGGGCAGAATCTTAAAACTTGGATTTATCCATTTGGTATAGGAACAATGAAATGCCTCTACACACTGTGGTGCAAATTTGAAATACCACAGAAGGCAATTTTCATCAATTATTATTTTAATATTTAAGATTAAAATTGGGGGAACAGGTACAGTACTGTGCCACAGTATTAGTTCGTGTGTGTGTGTATGTATATGTATACACACACACGCACAACTGAGACTTTTGCACAGTACTGTTGTCAACGTGGAGCAGACAGCAAGTTTGTAAATCTGGCGGGAACAAAGGATGTTAGGAATGGTGTGGGAGAGGAGCTGCTTCAGGTGGGGGTGTTGCAGGTGCAGACACGCCCAGCCCTGAGACACCAGGAGAGGTTATTTGATTGTAAGCAATTTTTTTTTGATCACCACAGAATCTCTCTGGTGCTTCTTGCTCCATCCTACCTTCCTTCCCCTTTTCCCCAATTATGATTCCCTTCTCCCTGCCCCCTTTCCACTTGGTCCACAATAGAGGACCCAAATCAGAATCAAGTTTATCATCACTTGCATGTCATGAAATTTATTTTGTAGCAGTGCAATACATAAAATTACTGCATATACAAATACATAAAAGCTGCTTCTGTCTATTTGCTACCACCAGAGTAGTATTAATACTCATCTAATCTTGGAAAATGGGGAAGGCTAGATGAGAAGAACTTGGCCTCCATTTTATGGTAGGTGCAGACGCCTCAACTTTTGCAGTGGCAAGTAGATTTGGTGAGAGAACAATGTAAATTGGCCAGAAATGCCTGGAATCTTGAGGGTTAAATTGGAGAGATTACACAAATGAGTGTTATACACTGTAGAACCAAGGTGGCAAAGGGATGTTTTAATGAAGATTAAGGTGTTGAAGGGGAAGATGGGAAGGAAATTTCTGTGAATCATTGGAATACAAAACATTTAGGGTGATTCAAAGATTGTTGTTTTTAAAAGTTCATACAATGTGTTCTTGTCTTACAGGTTGTCATTTATTGTGGGTCTGACTGCTTCAAGATAGCTGTAAATGGGCAGCACTTGGTAGATTACAAACACCGGTTTACTGACTTAAATAAAATCGATATGTTGGAGATTTCCGGAAATATCCAGTTGATCAATGTTCAGACTTGGTAGGTAGATGGAAAACTGTCTAATATTAAACATCAATGCTGGACAAACTGAGCATGAGTAATCTACCCAAATTCTGTTTCCAATTCTAGAAAGAGCATGAGATCAAATTGAGAAGAGTTTGTTTTATGGGGACTGTTGAATGATATTTGAAGACCTATTTATGGCTTTTGCTTAAAGTTGCTTTACTGAGTCCACTTGAAGCCATGTTTGATGATTGCATCATTTCTATAGAAGGTCAACTCCTCAAAAACTCTCAAAAATAAACCTAAATGCATTTTCCTTCAGCATTTGGTTCATTTTGCTCTGGAATACAAAACCTGCAAGCTTGTTGAAAAATCTTTAAATCTGTTCACAACATTTAGAAAATTTTTATAACTGAAGTTAAACCTGGAATAACCATAAACCTGTAACTTTAGTATCTTCAGTAGACAGCTATATACCAACATCTTCAATGAGACTTGCAGAACACTTTCTATGACTGAATTTGTGCTGTGTTAACTTCAAGCTGAAATGTGTCACAAATGGAGAAAGTTTTGAAACTTGACTTAATTGGCACCTGGAGTGTGAATGTACAGTATGTTTTCTTAAAATGTGCCCTCAAAAGATTTTCAAATTTCTCTAAAATTCTCCTCTCAAAATGGGAGTTGTACAGCTTGTCTTGAATAATCTATGCAAGGCTGAAACAGTCATTGCAATCCACTTGTACCTTTTTAATTAGTCCACCAGCCCTAAATTTAACTTAGTCCTACTACTGCAATAGGAAACTTGCACACTCTGCACCCAGAATTATACACAGTACATATTTCAAATGAAGCTTCAAACTTTTGCAGATGTGTCAGTTGTACAGATATCTGTCCACAAACTTGCATTATTTCAGCATCACTGCTTTATGCTGAATTGCAGTATTTAATAATTATTGGCTGAACTTAATTACAAATTAAATCAAAAATTACTGCTATGAAGAATTACAAATGCAATAAATTTCTATATCACTTTATTCGGTAATCAAAACTGTTTAAACTCACCTTTCTGTTTGGGTGTATGTAAGGTTTTTTTTTCACCTTGATCTTTGGTTTATTGCTTAAAGTTTGGAACATTATAGTTCTATACATCCATACTTTGAAAGTCTGAAGTGTACAAACTAACAGGTTATTAGCATGATAGTTTTGCAGAACTGAAGTTCATTTGGGATTGTGGTTATGTTGAGTCAGTGAATATTTCACTACTTCCGATTCCACCCTTGCTCACTATTCCAATCACCTGTAAGTTACAAAGCAATTCATCTTGTCCTATGGGCTGAGATTTCCAGTTTGCTATTAGTGATGAGAATTTGTATGTCATTATTTGAGTAAAAGTTCAAACTTAATTCATAATTTAGTCACTGTCTGCCAGATATATGTTAATTTAAAGCAGATGTTTTGTCTTTTGTGCTCTTTGCATTTGACATTTTGTATGTGGATAAGGTCTAATACTTGAATTTGCAATAACCTTGCTGTTGAGAATGTATTAACTGAATCTAGGATATTTTATATTTTGGCAGACATCGTTTACACTCTTATCAGCCTAGTAAATTATCTTGCTTATTTACGACTGAGAACTTCTTTAAGTTCTTAGAGTTAGTGTTTCACAGGTTAAAGATTTCATCTGTACTGCATATGTTTACAAAAATTAAAACTCATACCATGTTCATTCTATAATTTTTGGTTGTCCATAGCATTTAATCCCCTATTTCCAACATAGATTTAACGTTCTGCAGAAATCAAGGATAGCTCTCAGGAGAAGCTGCATTGTTATTCATTTATAAGAGACAAAAAGCTTATGAATTTAATTGATTTAAGTTTGTTTTTGTTGGTTTGAGTTGAGTCAAATTAGATTTCATGTTGGACCTGCATTCCATAAACTTAAACTGAGGAGCTTAAGCAGTGTTGCAAATAATACAATTAGGTCATAGCTTCTTGGACCATTTCACTGGTGTGCTTGTGATAGCAGCATCAACGCACAGTATTTTTTCCGTTCAGAATGTATCAGGAGTGCAGTATGACCAAGGACCAATCTACACTAAATTCATTTACCAGCACTTAAGCACAAGCCTTCTAATTCCTTACAGTTCACATGTTTGGGTAAATGTTTGTCTACTATGGATGCTGTCAGTGTTCCAGCTTCCAACTATCCTCTGAATACTAAAGTTCTTCCTCTGATCCTCTAACCTCATGCCTTGGATCTATCTTCTCCTAATTGGCATTCTATTTCTGTGGGGAAAAAAATTACTTTTTATCTACTTTTTAGCATGGCTTTCAAACCTACCCTTCTGCAAGAAAAGAAAGTCAGCTGCTCCATGCAGACAGCTTGAATGCTCTATCTGATGGAACACTGAGATGAATGGCCCCCCAATTACGTCTGCCTTAGATTGTGGCAATGTGTATTTCAGTTGTGGTTGACCCAATGGTTTGGAAAACAAACTATACCATAATGTACCTATGCTGCCATCTTGAGGGATCTTTGGGCATTGTACTCTGAAGTCGTAATCAGCAGTACGTGGCAGCGCACAACCAACCATTCAACGTGAAGACTGACATTGATAGCACAGATAAAGTCCATCAACTTGCCTCGGGATTTAATTCCATTTACCAGTGTGTCACCTAGTTTGGCGATTGTTTAGTCTGTGACCATCCCTCATGGCTATCAACACCACTGATTTTTGTTTATTCCCTAAACTACTAATTATACCTTTTACCATTTGGATCTAAAAGTAGAAGTGGTGGATAGCATCCAGTCTATCACAGGCAAAACTTTTCCTCACCAGTAAGTACATTAACATGTTGCACTACCAAAAACAAAGCAGCATCCACTGTCATTGGCCTCCACCATCCAGGCCATGCTCTTTTTTTCGCTACTACCACTGGGTAGGAGATGCAGGTGGCTTTGGTCCCACTCCACCAGGTTCAAGAACAATTATCCTACAACTATGAAGCTCCTGAACCAGTGCAGATAACTTAACTCGCCACCACTCTAAAAGAAATCTGCAGGTTGTAGAATCAGTTCAAAGGCCTCTTTACAATGCAAGTTCACAGTATTTTAAATTGCACATTGTTTTTTGTCAGTTTTTGTTTATGTATAATTTTTCAAATTCTATTGTATTTCTTTATTTTCCTGTAAACACCTGCATGAAAATGAATCTCAAGGTATATAATTTGATAATAAATTTACTTTGAACTTGGAAATAATTGTTCTAGCACTGATTCTTGCACACACCATTGGGTACATGCTCCCAATTACAAAAAAACAACCTTCCACTGTCTACTGTAGTCAGTGCACCCAATACAGCCTTCTCTATGCTGGTGAGACCACAAGTCGACTGTGGGACCACATTTGCTCCCTCCACAAAAATAGCAGGATTTCCTGGTGCTCAACTATTTTAATTCCTATCTCCATTCCTGTTCTGATATGTCGGTCCATGGCTGCCTCTTTTGTCACGATGAGGTTACTGAGGTTGGAGGATTGTGTGAACACCTTATATTCTGTCTAAGCAGCCTCCAACCTGATGAACACTGATTTCTCCAACTTCCAGTAATTAATACTTTCCCTCCCCTTTCTCTAATCTATTCCCTACTCTGAAAACTTATTAACCCATCCCATGTTTTCCTCAACCTCATTTATATGTATCACAAGAGGCTGATGTCTCATTATGGATCACTGCAGAACATCACTGATTACAGACCTTAAGGCAGTTTGCCCCATTGACCTCTACCCTAACACGGGCAAGCCAACTCTGAATCGTGTATGATTGTATCTTTATACAATGTTTAACAGTATCAAATGACTCACCCTCTTTTCAAAGCTGTTCCACCATGTGAATAAGAGTGGGATGGAATTGTGTCCACTTGCTTGGATGAATCAAACTTTAACAAGATTCAATGCTATGGCACGACTCCCTTGATAAGGGCTCCCTCCCTGCACCATTGTAGTTGCTGACTCCAGGAATACCTCCCAGATCTGTGATCTTTGCTGTTAAGGACAGGCAAACAAACTGTTACAGGGTCTCAGAGGGTCAAGCAACATCCATGGAGGCAAAGGGCACAGGGAACAGCATCACCTGCAGATTCTGCCTCAAACTGCATACCATCTCTCCTGGCTAGACGTTTAATCCTCCTTAGATGGAGGGATGTTGCCCCGCCCACGCATGCTCAATGGCTTAATGATATTATGTCCTGCTTAGACCTTGAAAAAATTCATTATTCAGTTCTTAATTCGGATACAAAGTTCCATAAGGTCTGGGGACCTTTTATTGAGTATTTTCATAACCTTCCTCTTAACTAAGGTTTTTTTTTCGGTCCCTTGCTTTCAGCTCCTTTTTTGTTGGTAGTAGGCATTAATATCTTTTGTTGCTAAGTGTATTTACAGTTTTGGGGGTTTGAATGTCCTGATGTACACTCTCTAGATTGTGTTGTGGTTGGTCTGGAGTTCTTTTTTGTTGCGGGGTTTGGGGAGGATACTAATTTTACATATCTTCAATTTGGGTGCTTTCTCAATTATCTTCTTTTGTATTATATTATTATTGTATGTTTATTTTTGCACTGTATTAATGTTCTTCATTTCGACCTGGGTTTTTTTTAATCTGTAGCAATGTAGAAAATGTATATAAAAAAAAAACTGCATACCACCCACCTCAGCAACAATAATGGTAAGTCGGTATTTCTGAGTTCAGATTCAACCAAACACTACAACGGGAGCAATTTTTAATCAGCACTGCAGAAGTTCAAAGAGGCAGCTCACCCTCACTTTTAAGGGCAGAGGGTATTGGAAAACAAATACCGGGTTTGCTCACAAAGCTCAATCCCTCCACCATTTTAAAAACCTGTTTTATAATGATCATTTCATTGAGGTAATCAAAAAAAAAAAAAAAAAATTTAACAATCTAGGAGCACAAAAAATAGAAGCAGGAATCAGATTTTCATGCCAGCTCCGTAACTCAAGTCAGAAAATGGCAGATCTTATACCGCAGTTACACCATAATCTCTTGATCACTGTAGATCTACTCTTAATGTACTCTACTCACCTCAGCCCCCACATCAGGCTTGGGTACAGAATTTGAAAGATTAATTACCTTTTTGATGTGACTTCTGGTTTCAAGCACTCATCCAAAGGAATCACCAACTCCATATCTACCCTGCCAAGCACCTTAAAATAAGGTTCTTTACAATCTATATAACTCTAGAGGTACAGGCTCATGGAGACAAGAGACTGGAATCAGGAGCAAAAAAAACCCACAGAATTCTGAGGAACTTGGAGGTCAGGCAACAAACTTGCATGCAATGTCATTAAGGCCAAGGAATTGATCATGGACTTAATGAAGGAAACACTGGGAGAACACACACAAGTCCTCATCAATAGGCCAGCAGTGGAAAGTGGAGAGCAGTGTCAATGTCAGCTTTATCCTGTGCCCAACATATTGATGCAGTTATTAAGGTGGCATGCCAGCAGCTATATTTCATTAAGAGTTTGAGGATATTTGGTATATCATCAAAGACTCTTGCAAATTTCTAGAGACGTACGGTGGAGAGCATTCTGACTGGTTGTATCACCACTTGATATGGAGGCTCCAACTGAGGAAACTGCAGAGGATTATAGACTCAGTCAGTTCCATCATGTGCACTAGTCTCCCCACCAGGGAGAACATCATGAAAAGGAGATGCCTCAGGAAGACAACATCCATCATTAAGGACCCTCACAATCAAAGACATGCCCTCATTTCACTTCTACCATCAGGGAGGAAGTACAGGAGCCTGAAGATGCACACTCAATGTTTTAGGAATAGCTTCTGAAACTTTGCCATCAGATTTCTGAACAATCCATGACCCATGGACACTATCTTTCTCTGTTTGCACGATTACTTATTTTAACATTTATTGTAATCTATAGTACTTCTCATGTATTGCACTGTACTGCTACCTCACAACACAATAATTCACAACATGTCAGTGATAATCAACCAGATTCTGATGCTGATATCTCTGGGATGCGGGAGGAAACCCAGGGAGAATTTGCAACTCCACACAGACAGCTTCCAGGTCAGAACTGAACCTGGATCTCTGAGGCAACAATTCCACTAACAACATTACTGTGGCTCAAGTAGGTTTATTGATTTGATGATTAGTGCCAGTAAATTAACTTTTCAAAAACAATATGAATTTGGTCAAGCTCGCAGTTTTTGGCGGCTGTTGCCCAAAGAATCAGAGACAACCAATTTGGGCCCTGTTGCACTTTTTTTGAAAAATAATTAATGAACAAATTGGATAATTTGACACATAAATGATAAAATAATGAAAGTACTGATAATAATTTTTAAACATTTATTATAATTTGTGGGTGATAACCAGGAGTTTAAAAAAACCCATCAATTCAATGAATGGTGATAATGAGGCTGTACATTTACCTACTCATCAAAGCCCAACCTGAACAAAGTCAAGTAAAAATTCTCAGATGTTGGTTTGCACGCATTAAGATAAAATCCTGCCCACTGTAACAATGGTGTCAGTATATTTAAATACATGAGAATCACATGATTCTGAATACAAACCTTTACTGTACATATAAAAACTACATTCACAAAATACTGCTTTCAGAAATAGCTCTGTAAAGGCTCTCCAAGAACAACTTCCAGCTGCTTAATCACTTTCTGACAGTGGTTCTCCACTTCCTCACATTCATCTGCAAAACAAAAAGCACAACTCAGAATTCCAACTGAAGTGAGAGTAAGGATATATATCTCCAGCAAACAGAAGACCACAAGACATAGGAACAAAGAGGCCATTCATCCCAGCATGGAGGGATTGTCTACACTACAGAGTCTCTGCGGGTGGAAGTTAGGAACAGGAAGGGGTCAATAACTCTACTGGGTATTTTTTTTATAAACCACCCAATAGTAACAGCAGATAGGGAGACAGATTCTGGAAAGGTGTAATAATCACAGGGTTGTTGTGGTGGGAGATTTTAATTCCCCAAATATCGATTGGCATCTCCCTAGATCGAGGGGTTTAGATGGGTGGAGTTTGTTAGGTGTGTTCAGGAAGGTTTCCTGACATAATATGTAGAAAAGCCTACAAGAGGAGAGGCTGTACCTGATCGGTTATTGGGAAATGAACCTGGTCAGGTGTCAGATCTCTCAGGAGGACAGCCTTTTGGAGACAGTGATCATAATTCTAGCTCCTTTACCACAGCATTGGAGAGGGACAGGAACAGACAAGTTAGGAAAATGTTTAATTGGAGTAAGGGGAAATATGAGGCTATCAGGCAGGAACTTGGAAGCATAAATTGGGAGCAGATGTTCTCAGGAAAACGTATGGAGGAAATGTGGCAAATGTTCAGGGGATATTTGCGTGGAGTTCTGCATAGGCACATTCTAATGAGACAAGGAAAGGATGGTAGGGTACAGGAACTGTGGTGTACAAAGGCTGTTGTAAATCTAGGGAAGAAGAGCTTACGAAAGGTTCAATAAACTAGGTAATGATAGACATCTAGAAGATTATAATGCTAGCAGGAAGGAGCTTAAGAATGAAATTAGGAGAGCCAGAAGGAGCCATGAGAAGGCCTTGGCAGACAGGATTAAGGAAAACCTCAAGGAATTCTGCAAGTATGTGAAGAGCAAGAGGGTAAGACGTGGAGAATAGGACCAATCAAATATGATGGTGGAAAAGTGTGTTTGGAACCAGAGAAGATAGCTAAGGTAATTAATGAGTACTTTGCTTCAGAATTCACTACGGAAAAGGATCTTGGCGATTGTAGGGATGACTTACAGCGGACTAAAAGCTTAAAAATATAGACATTAAGAAAGAAGATGTGCTGGAGCTTTTCGAAGGCATCAAATTGGACAAGTTGTCGGGACCGGATAAGATGTACCCCAGGCTACTGTGGGAGGCGAGGGAGGTTCCGGAGGATTGAAGGGTTGTGGATGTTGTTCCTGTATTCAAGAAAGGGAGTACAGATAGCCAAGGAAATTATAGACCAGTGAGTCTTACTTCAGTGGTTGGTAAATTGATGGAGAAGACCCTGAGAGACAGAATTTATGAACATTTGGAGATGCATAATATGATTAGGAATAGTCAGCATAGCTTTGTAAAGGGCAGGTTGTGCCTTTTGAGCCTGATTGAATTTTTTGAGGATGTGACTAAACACATTAATGAAAGTAGAGCAGTAGATGTTGTGTATATGGATTTCAGCAAGGCATTTGATAAGGTACCCCATGGAAGGCTTATTGAGAAACTAAGGAGGCATGGAGACAAGGAGACATTGCTTTGTGGATCCAGAATTGGCCTGCCCACAGAAGGCAAAGAGTGGTTGTAGACAGGTCATATTCTGCATGGAGGTCGGTGACCAGTGAAGTGCCTCAGGAATCTGTTCTGGGACCCTCACTCTTCATGATTTTTATAAATGACCTGGATGAGGAAGTGGAGGGATGGGTTAGTAAATTTGCTGATGACACAAAGGTTGGAGGTGTTGTGGATAGTGTGGAGGGCTGTCAGAGGTTCCAGTGGGACATTGATAGGATGCAAAACTGGGCTGAGAAGTGGCAGATGGAGTTCAATCCAGATAACTGTGGGGTGGTTCATTTTGGTAGGTCAAATATGATGCCAGATTACAGCATTAATGGTAAGACTCTTGGCAGTGTGGAGGATCAGAGGGATCTTGAAGTCTGAGTCCACAGGACACTCAAAGCTGCTGTGCAGGTTGACTCTGTGGCTAAGAAGGCATACGGTGCATTGGCCTTCATCAATCATGGGATTGAGTTTAGAAGCAGAGAGGTAATGTTGCAGCCATATAGGACCCTGGTCAGACCCCACTTGGGAGTACTGTGCTCAGTTCTGGTTGCCTCACTACAAAAAGGACATGGAAACCATAGAAAAGGTGCAGAGGAGATTTACAAGGATATTGCCTAGATTGGGAAGCATGCCTTATGAGAATAGGTTGAGTGAACTCGGCCTTTTCTCTTTGGGAGTAACGGAGGATGAGAGGTGACCTGATAGAGGTGTACAAGATGATGAGAGGCATTGATTGTGTGGATAGTCAGAGGCTTTTACCCAGGGCTGAAATGGCTAGCACGAGAGGGCACAGTTTTAAGGTACTTGGAAGTAGGTACAGAGGAGATGTCAGGGGTAAATTTTTTTTATACGCAGGGAGTGGTGAGTGTGTGGAATGGGCTGCTGGTGACGGTGGTGGAGTTGGATATGACAGGGTCATTTAAGAGTCTACTGGATAGGTACATGGAACTTAGAAAAATAAGAGGGCTATGGGTAACCCTAGGTAATTTCTAAGGTAAGGACATGTTCAGTACTGCTTTGTGGGCCGAAGGGCCCGTATTGTGCTGTAGATTTTCTATGTTTCTGCGTCTGTTTTGTCATTCCATCGTGGCTGATTTATTAACCCTCTCAGCCCCATCCTCATTCCTCTTTATTGTAACCCTTGACACCCTTACTAGTCAAGAACCTATCAGCCTCTGCCCTAAATATACCCAATGGCTTGGCCTCCACAACTGCCCGTGACAATGGAGCCCATGATTCACCATCTTCTGGCTAAAAAAAAAAATTCCTCCTCATCCCTCTTTTCTGAGGCTGCGCCCTTTGGTCCTAGATCCCCCATGATATGAAACACCCTCTCCACATCCACCCTTTCAAAAGGCAAAAAAGAGATAAGTTACTCGTATCAAAGTTCTTCTTACTGGAATCTGGCACTCAATTCTTGTCATTATATATTTGGAAGCATGTAAATGTTCTCGAAAAGATATGGGAAAGAAAGATTCACTAGAGCGGTTCCAAGGCATGAGGGATTCCAACTGCAAGGTTAAACAAAGGGCAGTCGGTGGTGTTCTCTTGGAGCAAAGGAGACTGCGAGTAGATGTGATAGAAATGAACAAGACACACTTGAAGTAAACAGAATTTGCTTTAAGCAAAGGACCATCAGACACACTGATCCACAGTTTGGGATGTAGGGAAAACCTTAAACTTTGAGTAATCACC
This sequence comes from Hemitrygon akajei, assembly GCF_048418815.1. Lineage (NCBI taxonomy): Eukaryota > Metazoa > Chordata > Chondrichthyes > Myliobatiformes > Dasyatidae > Hemitrygon > Hemitrygon akajei. The sequence goes on from NC_133130.1 coordinate 28,421,955, forward strand.
TGGAACCAAATAACTCAGGGTTTATAAAAGGGAACTGTGTTGCACATTGGAATTATTTGCACGAGTCAGAGGAGATGGAAACACAAATTAGCAGCAACAGAAAACCTCCTGGTCCTTCAAGTCTGCTCAGCCATTACAGTCAGATTGTTCCTGATTTTTTTGACCTCCTTGCTGCACATCTGTCCATCTCATGGGGCTAATGGAATTGCTCCACTGAGAAAGGAATACAAATGTGATGGGCCAAATGGCCTCCTATAAAGTAATGAAGATTCTGTATTTTAAAGTTTTAGAGAGGATAAAACTAAATCCACGCAGTGTAAAACTTGATGAAGTAGTTGCCTCATTTAAAGGAGCAATGCACTTTTTTTTACATTAAAAACTGAAAAATGGATACATTTCTAATTTAACCATTAATACTCAGAACAATTTGACTCTCTTTTTCAATTGACTGCAAATAAGTTATGGTAAAGATTTTTTAAATGAGAACTATATTACACATTAATATTTATATTAAGATATATTTCAAATTCAGCATCTTACCTTCAAGCAGTTCTGCCAAGAAGGGGATGGTTTCAGGCAGTAACACCATGTAGTTCTCCTTTAGTTTACCAGCCAATTTCAACAACATAACCAGAGCAGAATACCTCACCTGCACATTAAAATAATAATTTCACTCTTTCCATAATCATGTGTGAAAGAAATATAATCACTCTGAATCAGATTGTTCAATCACAAACTGTTTCAAAACTTCACTGAATTACCATTATTCTGGGATGCATACCCCTCCCGATGAAGTCCAATATCTCAGTTTCTTAAGTTCCCTTGCCTTTTTCTGGAAGTACACTTTTCTAAATGAGGGTTTCAGCAGGTTGTGAACACACCGATGATGAGCTCTAACTGTAAAATTATACAGCAGACGGTTGTTATAGCCAGGGGATGGCGATGGGGACAAGCTCCCACTACTTATTAAATGGTCCGAATAGTGTGCGCCTCAAATAGCCTCTGACAATTAAGTCCAGCTCCTGACTTTCACATGTGGTTTAGTTCCTAAATCCAGTTGCTTCGGGCAGATGGGGTTCATCTACCGTGGTTGGCGCGTGGCCTAGTGGATAAGGCATCGGTCTAGTGATCACTGGTTCAAGCCTTAGCTAAGGCAGCATGTTGTGTCCTTGAGCAAGGCACTTAACAACACATTGGTCTGCGACAACACTGGTGCCAAGCTGCTTGGGTCCTAGTGCCCTTCACTTAGACAACATCGGTGGCGTGGAGAGGGGAAGGCCTGCAGCTTGGGCAACTGCCTGTCTCCCATACAACCCTGCCCAGGCCTACGCCCTGGAAACCTTCCAAGGCACAAATCCATGGTCTCACGAGAGTAACAGATGCCTATAATGAAAGATCACTGTTACTGCCTAGAAGGAAAACTCTAATCTCAAACCGCTGCCTTGGGGAACCGCTTCACTCATGGAAACATTGAAGGAAAAGGAGTCCCTAAGGCAGTCCTACATGAGTTCAATGCTGACTGGCAACTCCTGGGAAGCTGCTGGTAGCAAACCATCTCTGTTGTTCCCTTGGATTCATCAGATGTGAGGAGAGGGGGAGCTTGCTGTCCATAGCATATCACATAGACTGCTAGGACGCCACATTCATGATTGACCTCAATCAACAGTAGACAGTAACGGGAGGCTTTCATTTGCACTGGCAATCAAAGATTAACATAAAATTATTAATCAAAATCCTTCCAACTGGGGACAGTTCCAGAAAATGACCCCTACTTGTTCTGCTCACAAAACAGATTGCCAAATTGTGAAAGTAAATCAGCTAAATTTTCTGGATCATCCTCAGAGACAAATGATTCTATAAACTGTTACAGAAAGCCTAAATCATTCAGTAACATCTTTGTGGAAGTACCCACCAGTCTAGAAATAACTTGTTCAAAACACCTTTATAACAAATTGGAAAAGGCATTAAAGAACAAGCACATCCCAATAATTTTAGAAAGCTAAAATAGTCATTGAACCAGGTATCTATTCAGTCTCTTGGAACCAGTACCTAAGTAGGTAACAGGTTTGCCAATAATACTTGTCAAATCAAATCTGTTATTTGCAACAAACTTAATGATCACCAATTCACCCAAGTTTCTCCAAAATAATTAGGTGCTTAACATACATTCAGAACCTGATATACTAACAATATAAAATACACTGATAAAGTATGACAGAGGAACCGTTATGGAATTCTGGCTGCTTACTTTTGGTGAGCTATGCCTTGTTTTAAGCAAAATTTGGTAATTCAGTGGTTTCCAGAGAGAGTCATCAGCAACTGCAACAGAAAACTGAGCAATACACGGGATAAGATGGTTGCTCATTCTGTCCTCGTACTCTTCCTCATCTCCCAGCATGTTTTCCAGCTGCAAACATGACAAAGTACACAATATAGTCAGTTCGTAGTACTAAAGCAGCTGCAGTGTTTCATGCATACTATCATAAGAAGCTCATTCTATCATATAAAAGCTAATTATTCTGGACAAACCAAATAAAGTAAAACTTTTTAAATAGTTCCCCCATCCCTTTCAGCACATCCTAGTAGTTTAAGAAAGACAACTTGTAAACAACAGACTCCTTTAGACTGTCACATGATCAAACAGCCTGCTTTAGTGACATAGATTGGGATAAATGTTGAAATTGTGCAATGAGACCTTTTCCATTCATCTGAGAGAGTCAACAGGGTCACAGGGCCAAGTTAAACGTATTTTTTTGTAAGATCCTCCCGTGGCCCACATCCACCTCCCGGAAGATCAGTGAGATATTTGTACTTAAATCTCTAACGGGGAGTTTAAAGCCACTGCTTTCAGAAGCTACTACCAAATCGAGATACATGACAAAATAGCCACCAGTGGAATAATGCCACTAACTAAATGTTTAGCCTGGTAGTGCTGGTGAACTGACAAAAGCAGAACACTGCTTGAACAAACCTAAAGGTGATACTGTACAGTGTTACAGTCAGGACTTCCATATAAGGACACTTATCAGGTTACGAATAGGAAGTGCAAATTTGTAGAGAAAAAGCATGCAGCAGTGAGTGTGAAGAGTAGAGGGAAGAGATGTGGACCAAAGATTGGCAGAGGAGCACAAAAATATCAGAAAAAAAATTCTTTAGCCAGGGTGGTGAATCTGTGGAACTATGCCACAAGCAGCCGTGGAGGCCGAATCTTTGTGTATATTTCAGGCAGAGGTAGATAGATTCTTGATAGGTCAGGGCATGAAAAGAATGAAGGGATGGGGGGGGGGGGTGGTGGGGGACCATGAAAGTCAATTTAATTCTATGCCTGAGGAATAACCGAACAGTTGTGATTCAATTTTTCAACTTCTGTTGCTTACTGAGCTAGGTGCTGCTCATTGTACAAAACTGCAGTTTTCAACAGGGGAACTATTCCAACCAGTTTTTTTTCCAGCAGATTGTTATGATAAAAGAGAATGACAAAAAGTGCTTTCACCACATTTTCCTAACTTTTAGATGAAAGTCAAATTTTGGGTTGGGTTAATTGTCATAAATGTGATTGTCATGATTGTTCTTTTTATATTAGATTCTCCATAGAACATTTTGGTTAGAAGTTATTGATAGATTAGATTATTGACAGATCTTCGAACAGAATCATGTAATATGAAGACCACCAATGTGGTTTAAATGCCTGAAGAGAGAAACATTTGCAAGCCCAGTGGGAAGTGAGACCAACTGGATAACTCCACTACAGAGCTGGTTCTGGCATGACCAAATGGCATATTCTGAATTTTTTCCCCCACTACTTGCTCTTGGAATACCTTACAGCTGTGGTCATCATTCTGCATCAGTGTTCGAAACATGTTACCAAATAAAGACAAGCTGTCAGAACAGAGGACCCGCACTCCAAGTGAATTGCATATTGCATAAATTGGCAACTGAATGGAATAAGCATTGAAAGGCAAGACAAAACATTTGAATTACAAACCTGATCCACTAAGGGCATCATGAGAGTATCAGCTCTTTCCTTACTGACAAACTTTTGAGTGTCGAAGAGAAAGATTTTGTGCATGCAATCAATGACGAACTGAAGTAAAAGACAAGATTTCTTCGTGCTGTTTTCTGAATCAAAGAAACTTTGATCTATTTGGAGGATGAAAATGATGATTTATTAAACTCAACACAGCATGTGACTAATTCTGCCATTGATCAGAATGATTACCTGTAATTGTGCAGCAAATTAGATGCTATCATAAATACTGATTATAGCATTACGTTGCTATGAGTAGAATTCATTACAATAATTCTCAGTGCTTCAATGATGAGAAAGCACCTGAGGAATTCTTGTGGTTAGAAGAGCTATAGAATACAATCGAGGTACAATTCCTTTATTTGATTAAAATACAATTCAGACAGTATGCTTATTAACTGTCATCTCATTGATTTCCTTTACCTTATCAATGAAACTCAACCACAACAGACAAACACCACTTCCCTGTTTTAACAAGTATGTGACGGGATTTATATTTGTAATGATTCTTTCTCAGATGAATGTCTTCGAAAGATCACCCATCACTGATGAGGTTAGATAATAAATAAATATAGATAATATGATGTGTTTCTTGTTTCTCATTGCTCCTTTTTTGTTGCTAGTTTGTACGATTTTTGATTGGGGCAGACTGGCTCTGCTGCCTGAAGTTAACGAATGACACAGTACTAGACTGAACTGAACGGAAAATGCTTGCATTCTATCAGTGTTTTGTGGCTTGCTGTTTTAAATTCTGTGTTTTTTGCTTTTTTTTGTCATTTGCGTGATTTGTTCATGTTTTTGTGTGTGTGTGTTGGGGATTTGATGTTTCTCTTTGGGTTCTACAGTTTTCTTTGTTTTGTGGCTGTGTATGGGACGATGAATCTTAGGATTATATACTTTAATAATAAATGTACTTTGAATAAGATTAAAATGATAATATGGGTAATAAATAAGATCATCTATCATTGATGAGGCTTAGATAATAAATAGTTAATTCATTTCAACTTTACCTGTTTTGACAATATTTGTCTGGTCCAGAATTTCAGCAAAGGGCTTCACTAGCTGCCCGGCAAAAAGGGTGAATAAACCTTTAAGCTTGTCTGCAATGCAATTTGCCAAACGGTAGAACGTAATCAATCGATCTGTAGGGAAACCCTCAGACTTGCTCCAGTCGAACAGCTGATTGGAAGCAAACCATGTCAGTGGTTAAAAAATAATTTCCAAATATTTATCTGTGGAATTGTTTACTGAATATTAAAAACATACCTTAAAGAACAAAGGCCTGAAGGTAACTTCTGAAAGTTTCATTATCATACCAACAAAACAATTAATGACATGATCTTCAATTTCACCTACTTTGTTCAAGTCATCCTGTAAAAAGGAAGAAGAAAAAGGAAAATTGGCTTTGTGTACAGTATAACTAGAATGGAGAGGTACTTGATGTAATACTTAACTACACCTTTGTAAGTTTCGATGTCGAAATGCCCCTTTGTGCCCCTCAACGGGACATTGAAATTAATGTCAAAATAATTTCAGGGCAAACACTGGAACTCGGCCAGATGACACACAACTGATTTTAAAGTTATACGTTGTACACAGTAACACTGGAGATGGTCCTACAGTTGGTATGCAAAGAAAAAACTTGCAAGAGCAGATTATAAACCAATTGTATGTAAATTTGTGGTCATTTGGTTCTTAATTAAAATACTTTGGTATATTTTAAAGTGCAAACAGTAGCAAACAAATTTTAATCCGCAAAACTACACACAACTGTTATTGTGCAGCAACATCCCATAAATAAGTGAGATCTCAGGAACATGGTTCCCTGAAAGAAGTGACTCAAGTAGAGAGGGCAGTGAAGGAGTCATTTAGCACGCTTGCTTTCATCAGTCAGGGCACTGAGTACACAAAACCTGAAACTGGCTTGAGGCTTCCCTCCATAGCTATCAGGCATCGAGTTGCTGCCAGACAGTGCCAAACCAGCACATATACAATCCCCAGTCATTCAACTGATACTACTTAAACCACTTTTCCCCCAAATTAAAAAAATATTCAGAAACTAATTGTGTTGTTGCAACTTTATCTCATCTTGAAAATAAGAACTTTGTGGATCCTACCTCCAAGTGGTCAGCTCTGAAATCCAGGGCTTTGAGGAAGAATGACGTGAGCTCAGATTGATGGGAATTCAATTGTACCTTTTCCATTTGGCAAATATGTTGCTTCAGAATGTCGAGAAGTGGACCTAAGCAATGCTAGAGAAAATTGCAACATGTCAGAAACTGGTCATGTTTTTGCCTAAGACTCACATTCAACCGAATTCTACAGATCCTCCCATAGTTGCTTGAAATCATAATTGCAGGTCCATCTTCTCTCAAGAGTTAAAAAAACAGCCATCTCTTCTGATCCATATGGCTTCTATTCTGCCTCACTAAACAAGGAACTATCCATGACACAGCAAAAAGCTGACGGTAAAATCACAGCTGGAGCCAAGTGGATAGTAAAAATACAGCTACACAACACAAGGAATGGAACAGTTGTTATGCAAGAGACAGAGTTCAGGAGTTCTTCAGAACACAGGATTTCTGCAAATATCTCCTATAAATAACAGACCAAAATGGAGCTCAGTCAAGGACTGAAATAGAAAACAGATAATGAGATTTATTGTATTTGATAAAATAAATGAAGCTGAGGAAAGCTGTGAAATACAGGACCAAAGCCCAAGTATGTAGAAATAATTTGAAACAATTAAAATGATCATAAATCCAAGATTGATTAAACAGCATTCACTATTCATATTTTTCTAAAGACATTTAGAACACACATTTAGAACTCATAACAGTAATAAACAATTAAATATATATCTTAATATAATTAATACTAGATTTTTAATTATACATAGTATACTAGATATTTTGCAGCTCTCACTTGAAATAACTATCTGGGTGAAAGCTTTGTGAGCAATCCTAATGGCTGAATTTCCAAAGTTAACTGTAAACAGGAGATTGTCACATTCAAAGCAATACACGTAGACCTACAACTCAAAATAGAAAAGAGAGATGAGGCTAAAATCTCTGGAGTAAAATGCTAACCTGTTTGGTGTCAGCAACTTTATCATAGCACTTGCTAATCGATGGCAACAGAACCCGAGAAGCTAGCTTTGTGGCCAATGTAGTTTGAAGTGAGGTCAAGTGCTTATCAAGCTGCGATGAGTGGCTTGCCTTTTCAGTAATCTTGGTCAACCGGGTGACCTATATGAAAGTGTAATTTCATGATTATTTTAGCTTCAGGAAAATAAGGTGAATTCTTTGCTGTAATGCAGCAGGAAAAAGCTTACTTGTACTAGAACGTCGAGTAGGTAAGGGCTGATGAAGTGTGGCAGTGTTTCTGTAACCCTCTGCAATGCTGTTACAGCACTGAGCAAATAAATCTCATTGGACAGCAGAGACTTCTGCTTTTTCAAGATCCTCAGAAGTCCTGGCATCAGCCTGTAGAGAATAAATCCATCAAAAGGGCTGAGTATTTATAACACTAAGAAGTTCATAAACAAGATCATATGAGCAATTACATTACAATAAAAGGGCAGCCTAAGGAAATATCCATTCACTGTAGTACAAATATTGATAAGACATCTCTTCCTGAGACTCAGAGGCAATATCACGCAAGACATTATTACAAAATTCTCATTATGCAAAATGAGTTACTTTCACACCTTGGAAGCTGTGGTATTGCCAGTGCTTTGAGTGCGGTAGTAACTTCAGCGATGCAAAGTAATGCATTGCCCAGCAGATTCTTTTCCTCTTCATTGTCCTCTGTGATGAGGTCAACAGCAGTCACCAGTACAGGCACAAACAAATCCTGGTGACTTGTACCAAAACACCTGCACAACAGTTTCAGGCTGAAGAGGGCGGTCTGACGGTTAACGGCCTGTTCCACTTCTATCTCCTTGCAGCAAACAATGCTTAGGAAGTCCTCAATTGGGCTCAAAAGCAACTTCACCTGGCAAAAATAATGTTTTCACGTAATTATTACACACAAGGAGATTAATAAAAAAATCTAGATGTAAAAATGCATTGACATAAAGACAAGGCAAATTTGTGAAACAGTGTTTAAGTTTTTAATTAGTCTCTGGATAAACTTCCAGATTTATCAGTGTCCAATAATATCAAGTCATTATCATTGTTCCATCAATTCGTTGAAGGCAGATGTTGGCAATTGCTTTGCTCTCCACCAACAACAGCATCTGCTGATAGAACTCAGTGGGGTAAGTTGGAAGGAAAGGAATTATTGATGCTTTGGGTCAAAGCCCTAAATCTTGACGGAGTGGAGAGGTGAGATGGCCTGTATAGGGAGGAGGAAGGGAGTGGTGAGAAAGGATTCTGATGTAATTGGCTGACTGAAGAGGGATGTAAGATGACAGTGCCAGGTGGGAAGGTGAGTGGGGGTGGTGCTGGAAGATGATGGCAGGTGAATGATGGAGGGACAAAGAGAGGGAGGACAATTTGTAACACAAAGACAAAGTGAGCTGCACATTGAAAGATTAATTTAAATAGAGAGAGAATCAACTACTTCCCACCACCCATCCCAAACTGTAATACTAGCTACTGTGGTGAAATACATATCAGATCAACCACCATCTGAAAAGTATGGCTCTCTTTCAGATGCCAAGTGCCTTCATGGCTCTCTTGTGCCTTTATATTGGTCAGTCCTCTGAATATAGAATGGATAATTTTAAGACTGAGAATATCAACAACAAATGTAGGGCTTCTGATGAAAGCTCTTTGAAAATTTAGTAATGTACCAAAAAAAACCACTGGATGTTTGAACTTATGCACTTGGGGCACTGTTAACATTAACAGTGTATAAAAATAAATCAAAATGATACCCAGGGGACCAATGTTAGGCTTTTCATTAAAACAACATTTAAAAGATTTAATAATTATATTCCAGTATTTTGATAAGGAAAACAGCCAAAAAAATTCATTGTCCAGTGAGTCAGAAACAAAGTTACACACACACAAAAAATATATATTATGTGCATGTATATATATTAAAAATATATAAAAAATTATTTATTTAAGAGCATGACCCAAAGAATGAAGTGATCAAGTGATTTTTTAAAAACTACAATATAGAAATGGCCTACAAGAAAATATAGTTCATAGTCAAAATTAATAGAAATATAGAGTCCTTTTTAACAAACTTATCCATGCTAAGTTGTCTACTTAAGCTACTTTAATTTGGCCCATATCCCACCACTTCCTCTGGTAGCTTATCCCATCTACCCACCACCTTGTGTGAAGATGTTGCTCCTCAGATTCCATTTATGTCTTTCCCTTCTCACCTTTAGCCAGTGCCCTCTAGTTTTAGAGTCTGCTCCCCTTGGAAAAAAAGACTGATCAATCCCCTCATGATTTTATAAACTCCTTGGTATCTCCATTAAACCATTCGATATAGAAGAATTCGGCAATTTGGTCCACAAAGGCTGCTCCAACATTCAATCATGGATGATTCCTTTTTCAATCTTGGACAATTCCATGTACCAGAGTTAAATAAATTTGAACCTGAAATCCTTCAGTATTATGTGAGAATGAGAGTCAGGGAGAAAAAGAAAGAGTAACAGGGAGCAAACAGAATCAAGTAATTCACAAATAAGAGAAAATCTACAGATGCTGGAAATCCAAACAAATGCTGGAGGAACTCAGCAGGCCAGGCAGCATCACTGAAAAAGTAGAGTTGACGTTTTGGGGTGAGCCCCTTCGGCAGGACTGGAAAAAAGTACAACTGATGTTTCCGGCCAACACTCTTCCATGCTGCCTGGGCCTGCTTAGTTCCTTCAGCATTTTGTGCATGTTGCTCAAATAATTCACAGGTTGACCTTGTGGGAGGAAAGGTTGAGTTCTAAAAGGTAAATAGCAGCTCACAGTATGTGAAAGTATGTTCACATTTCTACTGCCTGCTTACTTGTAGAGTTCTGTATCTGATCCAAAAGAAAATAAAAACCTCACCTGATGTTCCTGCCATTCAGTTTTGTGCTGCTGTAGTTTATTATTGAGGAGATCCATGGCTTTCCGTCTTACAGATGGTAAGCGGTTATTCATCAGTCCTCGTATCACTGGAATGAAAGATTCGGTGGGTAGCAAGGCATTCACCTGTTTTGGAGGAAAGAAATCCTTAGTAGTGACCAAGTCAGGATTGTTACTGTATACCAGCCCTAACTCAAGATATCCAATGATCGATATGCTGCAAATAATGTAGCTGATGACCTATTCATGTGATTCTAGCTAGGAAGGCGTGGTTATCAATCAGTGCAAGAGAAACTCCCTTTACTTGTATAGTGTGATGGGGCACTTAAATCCACTTGAACAGCAAAACAGAACTTTAGTTTATCTCAGCCAAGAGGCAGTATATATGCAAGTACAGCACTTCCCCAGGACTGTAGACCTGTCAATTTAAGAATCTTTCTTGATATGTGGTGGAATGGAGAGATAAGAAACTCATGCTGAGACCATAGATATATTATGTAGAATTTTGGTCTACTCAGTTAAGAAACTGTATGCTTGCCTTAGAAGTGGCACAAGGAAGGTTCACTAGATGGTTTCCAGGGCTAAGAAAATATTGTCGTAGGAGGAAAGATTGAGCAGAGTGGGCCAATATTATCTGAAGTGAGGAAAATGAAAGTTAATCTGATTAACAAGTAATATTCTGCAGGGTCCTGATAGTGCAGATGGTGCTGAGGTTTCTTCTGGTGAGAGAATCTTGATAAAGGACAGCAGTCATCAGAAAAGGGCTTAGCTACTTAAGACATAAGATTTCTGATGTTAGTGAATCTTTGGAATTCTCTACCCAGTGAATAAGCATATCTGTTACTACAATGAAGAGTTGTGGAGGTTAGGCACGACCAAAGCCCTCCTGCTGCCTACTCCATTATTAAGATGTGTTTCACAAACAGAACATTGAAAGTGTCTAAAAGTTAGCACACCAGAAATGGAAGATAACCTACTTTATCCAGAACATCATATGACCGGTTGAGTAGAGTTCTCCAGAATTTAGCTGTTGGCTTTTCTGCATTCTCCTCTACACTGTGGGCAACCACATTGATGTAGCAAAGTATCTCTTCCAGTAAACTAGGAAAAACAGGGCAGATATAGACCATAAGATATACACAGGAGCAAAGTTAGGCCATTTGGTCCACATAGGGCACTAAGGAACCACAGAAAAATAATGGGTTTAATTGTACCACAATAATCTAGGGATTACAATATAAGAGGAAATTTTAAACATTTTGTTAAAATTTTTGGATGGTTTACATTTCAAAAGTTATACAACATAATTAATTATGGGAATGTACACACAAGTAGATTCTGTCTCTGCACCAAGACATTCCAGCATTATTTGCTTTCAATGGATACTTTCTTTGAATGCATGCCTTGTTAATTTACCTCAATCAAAGTGGGAACTCCCTTGTCTATTAAGCTGGGTGTTCACTCGTACAAATAACTGACAGTGATTTTATGTAGTTTAATTTCTCCCACTCACTTACAGAAATATCCAGCTTTTACAGGAGGTTCTGTGCTTCAAAGTCAGAGATTTGGGTTCAAGCCTGACTTCGTGGTCTCTATGTGTGACATTTGCCTATTTTCCCCGTAACTGCGTGGGTCATTATAGGATGAACATAGATGGGCAGCATGGACTCAATGGGATGGTAGGGCTGTGATGTATTTCTCTCTCACCCTCTTCATTATGTAAGGTGACCAAGCTGCACATAGAGATGGTTTGCTCTGAGCCCAGATAAACATTTGTAAACTCACAAATAATCAGATTATTTTTCTATTGATCACCAACATCATTTTAAAGAAACTACAGATGGGTATTGAGTGGAATCCAGCCAGTGACATTCTCAATAGATATCAGAAGAACCCAAGCTTAATCTATAGACCCAATACCACCACGTTTTCTTCAGTTTTACTACAGTTCAAGGCACAGAATACCGTCATGGTCATCCACGGCAACCATTGAAGACTCCAGTTTGAGACACTTGTTCATACCGTTGGACCCAGACTTCTGAGGTCAAGAGTGTGGAACAATCCCAATGTAATGGCTTTTCCACTTTAAAAACTTTGTCGCACACGTTTCCTGTCATCGTTGGACACGATGGACAACCATTATTCCAATGGTAATACATTGCCATCTTCATGCATAGTTCTTGTTGATGCACGAAGTTTATATAACTATATTAGTGATTGTTCAATTATACTTGAGTTGGTGGGAAGATGAACACAAATTATCAGGCAGATTTTGGACCTTTTTCTACTAATCTCTCAATTTCACAGAAAATTTTAAGTGGAAACACGTGAATTATTTATTAAAGTACCAGCTGTAGGATGATTTTACACAGCATTAATTTGATATCTTGCTTCAATCTTTCTATAAACACTTATTATTATTAGGGCCATAAGGCTGTCCATATTCCTTTTACAGGGTCTGTGCATGTAGCCAACACTGTCAATAAATAGTCTTACTGACAAATGATTGAAAGGGGAAGCTGGCGAGCCAAACGACCATTTTTTTAAATAATGATCACTGATAGTAAAAAAGACATTTGGTTTGTGACCAGCAAGTAGCATTATCCAGTGAGAGAAATAGAGGGAATTACACAACCAGTGGTGATATTAGCCCAAGCAAGCTGCAGTTTGGTTCTCATATATCACCTTTGTGGTTTCAATGTTGTACCATCCAAAAGTCAACAGCAGTCAAACTGTTCAACCACAGTAAGGGTTTGTTTATTATTTTCCTGATTTACAAGCAGATATGTGAAAGTGAATGGTGAAATTTGATTATAACTAGTGCCGTATATTAGTTATATACAAAATAAAACATTTTATTGACTCATATCAGGTTTGTTTTTATTGAATTACTGAATGTCCATTGAAAGTTTTAATAAGAATGAACAAGTGCAAAAGCATGATATCCAGCTCAGGCTACAAGGGAGTACTCATTATGCAAATATACAATAAGATATCGGGCAGTGGAGGCAAGATGGTTAACTTAAGGTTAAAAAAATTGTCTGCAAGAGAGACAGCATCACCGAATCCAGGAAAGTAAATCATCCCCCAAGAATTGTAATATTGGTTACCTTTGTTCAAGCTTCTGCAGTGCCTCTTCTTCAGAAGTATCACAATCTGCAACCTGACATTAAAGCAAGGGAATGGTGAGCATATTTGACAATGAGTAGAGGATGTTATTAGCCCTACAGTTGCATTGAACCCACAAGACAAATGGTCTTTTCACAAAATATCTACAATCCACGCAAGTTTTCTTTCAGTCATTTCTTTTCCCATGATGCCAGAAATAGTCGGGCCTAGTTACCTGAAGACTGGATCTCAGAGGTTTGTTTGGGAAGTGGGAAATGATGAGACAAATTGGAAAAAGAAACTGCAAGGTGCCTGATAATCACACAGATTAGGAATAAGTAATTGTCATCTTTCACTTACAATTTTTTTGGTAGTGGGGTAGGTTAAAAAAAGAGAAAACTCCACACTGTGGGCAGTGATGTTTAATTCTGCTGAAACTTATGAAGTTAAATCAAACTGCACAAAACATTTTGACAATTGGATTAATTCCATTCCATTCTAGATCTTCAACTTCAAAAGCTCAATTTTTTGAAGATACACAGTACACGTTGTTAATAAATAATGTAAAAAGATTCTGATCACTATTTAATTTGAAACAAGAAGCTACCTTTGCAATAAAACTTTCGGAGGCGAGATGCTGAGACATAAACGAGATGGAAAGGAATTTGAAATGGCGTAGCTGTTTGGCTGTCAGAGTGTCGATGTTGATCAGTGGTTCCGCTTCACTTGACTGCCCCGCTTTGTTCTTCCTTGTGTTTGCCTTTCCTTTGTCTTTGGCTGCTTCTAAATGAGTTTCAAGAAAACGAGCAAAGATAACCTTTCGTTCAAACTGAACAGAGTATGCATTACTTTGGAATTTGTAGTGTTAGGGTAATATATTAAATTGAAAAACAAGTCAAGTTAGTACATAACTGCAAAGAACCATTATGCCAGTATAAAGCTGACTTAACAGGTTTCTGGGAGGCTTTCTAGAAAATGTATGAACTAGATGCAAACTAAAAACTGGAAATTCTGGTTACCTTGGTGAGTTAAGGTAATGATATTAATGTAATAAGGTCATTTTCTGTGATACTTTCAACTTTGATGGAAAATGGTGTTTGATTTATGTGAAGACGTACAATGCACAAAGATGAATTAGTTCCATCCCAAGTAAAATTTACTTCACAACATATTCTTAATCAATGAAGCAATCCAATTTATCAGTAGATGTAGCACAGATAAATCCAAAACCGAGTTTACAGAACTGTTTATTGTATGCTTGCTAGATTAAGTGAACAGCAATGGGAACCACAAAAATCAGGCAAATACTTGTGGCACTTTCTACAGAAGTGACAATAGGTAGACATTGAACTGCACATTATATTTTGACTGCCGTGGCATTAATTGCTAACAAGTCAGAGGTACACAGCAAGGAAATGGCCCCTTTGGTTGATCTAACCCACACCAACCAAGGCTTGTCCCACTTGCCTGAATTTGTCCCATATCCCTCAAACCTTTCCTATCCAAGTACTTATCATTTTTAAAAAGGCAAAGTAAAATATCTTAAAGCAAGATGAGACCTCCATATAAATTCAGTGTCATGTCCTAATTAGTTAAATAATAATTAAATGTCTTTACTCATGTTTTCAGAACTCATAATTTGTAATATTCATTCAAAGCATCAAGAACAAGATGGTGACTAAGTGTCAATGCACAAGTGATATATATGAACACTACAGTCAGAATAGGAAACAATCTGCAAAATGAAGACACTAAACAGACAACTTGCTAAAAAGTTAAAACAAAGATTGTTTTACAAAGTAATTTTATAATACGTAGATCGGAAGAAATGGGTTGAAGAGTGGTTTGAATGCTCCGTCCAAAAGTAACTCACACCATTTCCCTGCTAAAATGACAGTGTAATTATTGAACTAATCATAGAGCACCACAGCACAGACACAGGCACATCTGGTTCTATGGATAGGCTCGTGTTTTGCTGATTTGAACATTTATTCAAAATTAATGACATGCTATGTACTACTTACTTTCCTCTTTGTCTTCAGGGAGCCTAGATAGGTAACTCAAAATATTAATGAAGCTCTGGAGTTGTTCTTGAACAGTAAACTCGCAGCCAACAGTGATCCAGAATTCAATATCACTTTCCAAAACAGTTTCCTGTTACAATGAAACCATAGACTTTTGTTATTTGCAAGTTAGTCCTTTAAAAATTAAATACCTCCCACCTGATGAAGACTGGTGGAGAGAGTGGGATGCAAACATGACCACTTCCTCTAGTGATGTTTTCAACTCAAGACATACATTCAAAGTGTCTCGCTTTAATATAAACTGAAATTTCATGCATCATCCTTAATATCCCAATGATCATTAATAGAAACAAAATATGCTACGAGTACGAGGTGTGGTATGGTATGAGGCTTGTATTTCTACTACTGTTGTCTGCAGTTAGACCATGTTTTCTGTTGGAATTTTATTCCATTAAGAGACAAATACTTATTGTAAGCTATCTATTCATTCTCCAAGTGCTTGTCATTGTTCCTCCAGTGTCACAACTTTTAATATAGTTTTCCAAGCTATCATGTTTCAATTATAACTTAACCTTTGTAATTTGCTTTGTTTATATTTAAAAACATTATTTTGATTGAAATAAATTACTTTTCAGCTTAATACAGAATTTTTTCATATCATGATCATTAAAGGTTCATTAAGGTGAAAAAATAATTAAATAATCCTTCCTAATTGCACTAGATCTAAGATAGTCTTACTTCTGGTTGTCCAACACGCCAACCCAGAAAATTACCTCGCACCCTACATCTTCTACACTACAACACACAAAGAACGCAGGAAGCCAGGCAGTATCTATGGGAAAAAGTACAGTCCATGCTTCGGGCCGAGACCCTTATTCCTCCCCATATTCCGTTTGGGTAGTCTCCAACCACGTGGTATGAACATTGGTTTCTCTAACTTCTGGTAATTTCTCCCCCCTCTCTTTTTTTCAATCCCCATTCTGGTACCCCTCTTACCCCTTCTCTTTTCCTCACCTGCCCATCACCTCCCTCCCTGTCCCCCATGATCCACTCTCCTCTATCAAGATTCCTTCTTCTTCAGCTCTTTATCTCTTTTGCCGATCACCTCCCAGCTTCTCAATTTACCCCACTCCCCCAGCCACCAATCTTCCCTAACACCTGGCTTCATCTATCACTTGCCACCTATCCTTCCCCTCCCCTTCCCCGACCTCTTATTCTGGATTCTGCCCCCTTCCTTTCCAGCCCGAATGAGGATTCTCAGCCCAAAATGTCAACTGTTCATTCCTCTCCATAGATGCTGCCAGACCTGAAGAGGTAGTGGCAATAAGCTTCCATTACCCATTAAATGCTCCCAATGGCGTGCACCTCAAATAGCCTCTGATAACCAAGTCCAGCTCTTGGCCTTCATGTGTAGCTTTATCGACTGAGCCCAGATGAATGGCTTCTACCGACAGGAGAAGAAGCAACAGCAGGTTACTGGTGCCTTTAAACCAGTTGCTTTGGGCAGAATATTCTGATCTCAAACCTTGGTTGCATTGCAGCTATACTCACTCTTGGTGAAAACTTCAGGAGTAAACCTCAAGGAAACATCCACAGCTGGAGTCCCTACGTTGAGTTCAACACTGACAGGCAACTCCAGCGATGCTGCTGGTGCCAAACCGTATTGGTCTCTGCTGTTCCTCTGGGTTCATTAGCTGCGTAAAGAGGTGGTGCTATTGCATTGGCAACAGCTTGCTCTCCATATCTTCTAGCCCTGGTTTGTGTACTAGCTGGCATATCATGTAGGCAGCGAAGTCACAACTTCCATGGTCGATCTCGACCGACAGAAGGCCTCCAAATCTAGGCAAATTCCTGTTGTTCACCTTGGGCACCATCTACAAATTCTCCACATCCTTCTGTAGAATGGCAACCAGAACAACTCACATTACTCCAACTCTGAGCTAGCTAAAATTTTATAGAGCCATTTAATGACTTCTCAATTTTAATACTCAGTGCCATGACTGATGATGGCAAGGATGTCATACGCTTTCTTTACCACCCTGTCTACCTGTGTTGCCACTTTCAGGGAGAGGTGAACTTGCAGCCCAAGAAACCTCATCAATGCTCACAGGGGGTCCTGCCATTTACTGCAAACCTCCCTCTTACACTTGATCTATCAAGATGCAAACAACCCCCACTTGTCTGGATTAAGCTCCATCTGCTGTTTGTCTGCCCATATTTCCATCTCATCTTTATCCTTTTGTCTTTAACAAAAGAGTTCTCAACACTGATCTGTGGGGAATTCACCAGTAACAGAACTCTAATGAGAATAACACTCCTCCACCACTGCACTTTATGTTCTAACGACAAATTTTAATCCTAAATACCAAATCTCTATCCTATGTGCCTCAATCTTCTAGATCAGTTTACCATCATGAGAGACCAAGTTGAATACTTCACTAAAGTTCACGTAGACAACATCCGCTGCCTTATAACCTCATTAATCACCTTCATCCCCTTTTACATAAAACCTCAATCAAGTCTCCTCAGCTTGGGTTGAGACCAGAACTAGAGGTCGTAAGTTTAGGGTGAAAGGTGAAATACTCAAAGGGAATCTGAGGGGAAAGGTCATCACTCAGTGGGTAGTGTGAGTATGGGATGAGCTGCCAGCAGGTGATAGATATGGATTCAATTTTAATGTTTAAGAGAAGTTTGGATAGGAACATAGATCAGAGGGGTCTGGAGGGATATGGTCCAGGTGCAGGCAGATGGGACTAGGCAAAAGATTGGATTGGAATGGACTGCATGAGCCAAAAGGCCTGTTTCTGTGCTGTAGTACTCTATGACACTAAGTTTTAAGCCATGACCTCTCCTTCACAAAGCCATGCTATCCCCAATAAACCAGATGCGTGTAAATCCTATCCCTAAGAATCTTCTCTAATAATTTCCCTACCATTGACATTAATTGTCTTGTAGCTAAAGAAAATGATCAGTCAAAACTCCAGCAATCTCCTCTCTTAATAGGATAAATCTCTGGGTACTTTTTCCCACCTTGATGTTGGTAAAGAGACCCAACATCTCCTCACCCATGTTAACAACGTGTCTGAGAATATCAGCATACTTTTCCTTGATCTGATTATCTTCCATATTCTTCTCCTTGCTGAATACTGAATCAAAGTTGGGGTTCTTCTTAATACTACTTGTCAATGACATCTCAGGATACCTTTTAGCCCTGATCCTGTTTGATTTTTTTCCCTCTTCCTATTATATCCCACAAGGGCCCAGTCCATTCTCAGCTTGCTAAACCTTACATTGGCTTCCTTTATCTTTGACTAAACCTGTATCGTTTATCATTCAATACTCACAAGCCTTGCCATCCTTATTTGTCTTCCCTACAGGAAGATCCTGATCCTGAATTCTGACCAGGTGGCTTTTAAATGATTCCATGACTGACGTGGACTCGCCCTATAACAACTGCTCCCAATTTAATTTCCCCGAGCTCCAGTCCAGTATCATCATAATTCACATTTGTCCAAGTGCTAAATGATTCAGTTCAGCATTCAATCCAGCCACTTTTACCTTTTCATCAGTAGATGTTGAGGAGGTGGTCTTGGTTACATGCTGCTCAAAGAGCAGCAACAGGAGGGCCCACAGGAAACGCTCTGCACTCACTGTTTCAATGAGCTTAGAAAGAACAGGCACTCGCCGGTGTTCAGGCACGTGTGGCATGGCATCCACAAATACACGGATAATTTTTGTTACAACACTTTCCACATTCTCCTTGATTTCTACAGGACCTTCGTTGTCAGCCTGCAAAATAAAAAAAACAAATACAAATGGGTAGAATACATAAAAGGAACTGAAGAACAGAGTTATAATGAAGAGTATTAAAATGCAAGTTTGTCTGTGTTAATGCAGTACGGTAGTGCAGCAGTTGGTGCAATCCTTTACAGCGAGCGACAGGGTTCGATTCCAGCTGCTGTCTGTAGTGAGTTTGTACAGTTTCTCCTTGACCACGTGGCTTTCCTCCCACATTCTAAAGACATATGAATTGGGGTTAGTGAGTTATGGCCATTCTATGTTGGCAGGCAGAACAATTATCGCTGATTTGATTTGATGCAAATAACGCGTTTCACTGTGTTTTGATATGCATGTGACAAATAAAGCGAATCTTTCTTTTAGTATTAAATGTAATGTTTCCTGACATGCCAAATGAACCACTTGCTTCAACACATTCTCCAAATTCTGATATTCTTATTATCTTGTCAAAGTGACAATGGAATTAAATCTGAAGATAGAAATTTCCACATTTCAGTGATGGACTCTTATCTATAACAGAATAAAAGAACATCATTGAGAAACAGAAACATACTCTGTGAGCATGTACAAAGGAAAAATTAATGAAGGCAAATGTGGGCACCTTATAGATGTAGGACAATTCCTAGTAGGAGCAAAGGAAATGATCAGGAATTTAGACAAATCCTTTGCCTGTTTTCAGAGAAGACACAAAAAGCCTCCCAGCAAAACTGAAGAAACAAAGGTCTAGTGCAAACAGGGAAATAAAATGTAGCATTAGTGAAGAAAAAATATTGATGAAATATTATGGACAGACGATATACAGTTTTGAAAGTGGTGGTCATGGAGATACTGGATACTCTGTTGGACAGCAAATTTGTCCCCACTATTTAAGAAAGGAGGGAGAGAGTAAATAGCAAACTTTTAGCCTGACATCAGCAGCTGTTATATACAGACAATAGGGCTGAGCTGTCAATGTGTATGCAGGAGAGGTCAATATCTTTGACTCATCCACTAGAGCTCTTTGAGGATGCGGCTGCAAGAATATAGGCTGAATTCATAAATATGGCTATTTTTTAGAAAAGGTTTTGGGCTAGATCCCACACTACAACAGGTTGTTGAACAACATTTGAACACATGGAACTGGGGGTGATCTACTGGAGTGGATTGGTATTCGATTAACAAATAGAGGGAAAAAAATTTGTTCTTAGGTTTTCAGGCTACCGCTCTGTTTGGACTCCAGCGATTCATAATCCACAAAAACAATTTGGCTGAAGAACATGAAACTCAGTGTGAAAATGAATGGAAGTTGTCCAGTGGAATATACATGAACTTGTTGAGTGTGGCAATGAATTAGCAGATGGATTATAAAGTGGAAAAATGTAAATTTATCCTCTTATGTGGAAAAAATCATTAACACTGAATGATTTTTAAATGATGGAAGTTGAAGTTGATGCTCAAAGGGACCCAGGTATTCTTGTATGCATGTAGTCCACACCTGTAATATCATGTACAATTTTGGTCTTTTTACCTTAGAGGGTATACTTCCTACTGAAGATCTATCAGACTAGTTCCACAGGCAGGTTTGTCAAATGAGGAATGAATGAGTCGGCTTGGCCTTTTGTTTTTAGTATAAAAAAGGTTGGAAGCATGAGAGGTGAGCTATTTGAAACATGTAACATTACTGCATGCTCTGACAGGCCAAATGTGGGGAGGATGCTACCTTGGGCAAAGATTTGCAAACTAAATAAGGTGGTCATTAAGCACTGAAATGATCAATTTCTTAGCTTAAAGTGAGAAGAATATTTGGAAATCTTTACACCAGAGGGTTGTGCAGGCTCAGAGTTCATTCAGAACTGAAATGGATTGATGTTGGAATATTGGTGGAGTCAAGAGATAATGGAAAGCGGCAGGAAAATAACAGCGGAGAAAAAAAATCAGTCATGGTCTTGCTGAAAGACACAACAGCTGTGAGCAGCCAAACTACTTAGTCCTGCTTCTATTTATTTAATTCTTTTGGTTCTCCCCCTACTCCCCCAGCTGTATATTAGAGATACATTAAGCATTTTGCAGTTTCTAAAACTGGCCATGTAATATTTAGGCTGCAGATATTAAAAGTAGGTTAAACTATCAATAGCTCAAGAATATGGTCATTTGCAGATCACTAAATACTAACCTGACAGACGTTATAACTCAAGAGTGGAAGAACTATAGTTCACAGGACGACAGTGGCCTCTTGTGGGAGTAAATTCCAATGACACAATGTAATTCAGATTCAGATTTATTACACTGAAACGAACAGTGTAATGTGCCATTTTTGTTAACAACCAACACAAGGATGGGCTGGGGGCAGCTCGTAGGTGTTGCCACACACTCCAGTGCCAACAAAGCAAGCCAACAATGTTCAGCAGAACAACAGATGCTGCAGCAGCAACAAGAACAAAACAAGAAACAGCGGTAAAACAGCTCTTACAGAGTCAGTTTCAATGTAGCAGAGTCTAGCGATTGGAAAAAAAGACATAAAGGACGAACAATTACCGGTATACCTTTGGCTGGATCCAGAGGGACCCCTGTGACCATGCGAGCCACCATCTTATGCTTTAAGTGAATGTTACTCAGCTTTCCAATGATGGAGGTCAATCCTATCATTGTTTACCAAACTCTGCTACAAATACACCTGTATCAATGTTGGATTGACACTAAGGCAGATACTTCTCTTAATCCTGGGACTAAATGCCGTAACCACAGATGTGCTGGGTGCACAGAATGGATCAGGAATTGAAAAATCATTGTATCATAGAATTTAGTGCAGTTATTCCTGCTTTGCACCTATAATGGCAATTAATTAGCTAGCTTATAATATGCTTGAGCAAAATACACTATACTACTTCAATACAAGTTTTCATATTTCTGAAGATGGCACCGAGGACAACCTCCAGAAAATGCCAGGTAACACAGCTACAGATTGATTGTGTAGTTTTAAACAGGTCAAACTGCAAAATCTACTGAACACAGGGGAAAAAATCTGATTGGAAAAGATGAAATCACAGAAAGTTCAGAAGAAAGATGATAATGTTTCTTTTTCCTTATCAGCACTGTTTGAAAACACGGGGCAATTTTTAAAGTGTACTGGATATGTACTGAACATGTAAAGGGAAAATATGCAGGGATGATAGGCAAAGAGTGAGTGTCAATGATAATTATATAACTCTTTGAAAGAATTATCACAGGCATGTTGTACCAAATAACCAATCCTGTGCTATAGTCTTTGGGAACCATGTGGTAAAAACAATGAGCTTACTTTAAGAAAAAGCCAGTATACATTTTATTATACATTGTATGCACAACACCTTACAAATGAATATCCTTCACAAAACAGTGAAGCTATTTTCAAACCAAAACACTGACATAAATTTTTTGCAGGAAAGTCATTACTTTTTCCAAGAACGTGGCACACCTAATCTTTCTGCAGCATCTCTGCAATTCTTCAAGAATCAGAAAAAGGGGCAAAAATGCCTAGCCTCTGAGATTCTGCAGAAAGCAGATATCCCTATTCTTGATAGATCTGCATATATGTCAATTGGGTTAAAATCAACATGTACAAACAAGCTGGAGGAACTCAGCAGGTCGGACAGCATCCGTGGAAACGAGCAGTCAACATTTCGGGCCGAGACCCTTTGTCAGGTCAGGGAAACGTTGACTGCTTGTTTCCACGGATGCTGCCCGACCTGCTGAGTTCCTCCAGCTTGTTTGTACGTGCTGATTTGACCACAACATCTGCAGTGTACTTTGTGTTTACTATTGGGTTAAAACTTCCTTAAAATAGTAATTTGTAATTTATTGGTGTTGGCTTACAAACATTTCTAATCAAATTATATCCTTGGAAATTTCTCTTTGCAACTCCAATGTTGCAGACTTCATAACACTAATAACTCAGCTCATGAACTGAGACATGTTTTTTCACCAAACGGACTGCCTTCGGTGGTTTTGAGATAAATTGCGATGATTAACATGTTGCTGAGATTTATTTCAGCCCTCAAACAGTAGTAAACATTTACTCCAATATACCTGAATAAGAGCTGGGATGACAGTTTGCACAGTCTTGTTTATGACCTGGAAACTATAGCTGTCGTCCAGTCGCATCACATTGGCACCCATGAAGGTAAATATGGGCATGATGTTATGGAGAACCTTGTCCTATAAATGCATAAAGTCACAAATAAATTAAAAACAGAAACTTGTTAATGCTGTAGTAATTGTGGATTTCTCAGCACACGCAGCAAAACAAACAGTGGTTAACACAGCTCACAAATTTTTCAGGAGAGGAAGGAGGAGGTGGGAATCTGAGTAAGAAATGTATCAATGTGCTTGTATTTTAATTTTATCAGACTATATTATAATTGTAAAAATGGCCAATATACAGCAAGGCTCAAAAATCTAACACCTAATAAAATAATAAAATGAAAGAGGGGCATAGCTACGATGGCTATGACTTCTTTGAACTCATCGCAGAAACAGCTTAATTTCTACTTCTAATGTTTTTATTTTCCTTTTCAAGGTGGATACGGTTCTGTTGAAAACCCTGACTTAGAGCTACACTCAAGCTTAGGTTCTTTGCAGCAATGGGATCTGCTCCCGGGCCTCACTGAATGGCCACTTTTCGATATCTGAAAGATGCGGCCGAGAAGATGAGCGTGCTTTCGGAGTTCCGAGGCTTGTGGCCCTGGGGATGCGCCAATTCTATGCCAGTGTCACCAAATAAAGTTCCGTAGAAGGAAATGGAACATCCCAGGTGTTGGGGGCTCTGTAATTGGCGAACTGCACGTGCTCTCTCTTTTTCTCTCATTGCAGGGGGAGAGCTTGTTGCCGATTCTTGAGTTGTGAGACTTTAACACTGTAAATAGTGAGTTGTTGTCTTTGTTGGTCTTCCCTCTTACTGTGAAAGGGTGACACTTCTCTGTCCTTTCATTAGGGAGGGAGAGAGCCTGTGGTATGTCGGACAGTGGGGTGAACAATTAGTTTTGGCTGGACTGCAGGTCATGGTCTTTCTTGGGGGTTCTGCTATTGCTTGCTTGGTGGGTGGAGGGCGCTGATGTTTTTTTTTGCTGAAGTGAGGTGGGGTCGTTGCTTTGCTGCTGTTTGTGTATGGGGGGAGCAGGGGGCTTTGGGGTTCTAACACTTCTACTGTCACTCATTCTTTGGGGCACTCTTCTGTTTCCGTGAATGTCTGCAAAGAACAAAACTTTCAGGTTGTATAACTTATACACTCTCTGATATTAAATGGAACTATTGAATTATACACATTTCCACATATGCCTTTCAGGACATTGTGGAGAAGTGTATCGTCATGAACTTTGGTAGAAGGAATAAAAGCGTGGACTATTTTCTAAATGAGGAATGAATTCAGAAATCAGATGTGCAAAGGGACTTGAGAATCCAAGTGTATGATTCCTTAAAGATTAATTTACAGGTTGAGTCGGTAGTAAGGAAAGCAAATGCAATGTTAGCATTCATTTCGAATGGACTAGAATAATAAAGAATGTAATGCTGAGGCTTTATAAGGGATTGGCCATCCAACAAAATGAACTATAATGTGCCTCCTACTGGTTCCATTATTCAATAAGCTCACGACTGATCTCTCACTTCACTGCCATTTCAAGATGAACCTACAGCAGAATCCTTCTATAATAACCTGATGGCCATAAGGACAGTTGTACTTACTGGGAACATTCCTGCAGCAGCACCCAAGAGCAGCAGTGCATGATGGTGAGTCTGAGGCATATTTGAAGTCCTGACACATTGAACAATTAGCTCCACATTAAACTTCTCCTCATCGAGAACATCTGTAAAACCAAAGTTCAAAATGCAGCTACTACAGGGTGAGCATTAATGCAACTCCATATCATTTAACAATCATGGGAAATATTTACAACAGAATCTGTTATTAAATTAAGAATACTTACCACAGCGAATACTAATAAATGAGTATAGAACATTAACTGCATATGACATGAAACAAGGTGGCATTTCACACAAAATGAGTGGAGATCCACGGACCTCAATTTCAATGCCTCTTAACTTTGATCTGTTATGATCCCAGCCCCCTCCTTTGTGAGAATCGCCAGAGCCCTAGTGAAGGGGGTGTCAATGACCCAAAAGAAGAGAGAGATACGTGCGGTGTCCCTCGTTTCACGGCGAGGCAAAAGCTGGTGACTGTGGTCATTGTCTCGTGGAGACACCTTTGTGAATTGGGAACTGTACTACGTGTATACCCTCAGGGCAATGTGGGTGGAGAGACGGAGAGAGATTGCATCATCCCAACCTGATTGACATCTGAGACCCCGTGAGTTCAGATAAAAGAGGGGTTGTAAAGACAGCCCCCCCAGACGACACGCTAGAAATCCTGTGACAGCGTTTAATAGCGACAGCCGGTGGGGGGGTTCATGTGCGTCTTTTCCTTGCCTGGGATTGGCGACCTCACCACGAAAGAACGGCTTTAGCTACAGGAGAGGCCACAAGTGAATGGCCACCCCCCAACGAGACTCCGACGGATCGAACTCCTAAAGGTTGGAAAAAACCCGCCGGGTAACTGTTTCATTCAATCTCTATCTCTCTCTCTCTAACAAAAGTGCACCACCGTGACACCCCAAAAGACGGCAGCTAGTGGAATTGCAGTGAACACAAGAGACTTTTAGATATACAGCGGACAATATATACCTTACCTCTAGACAACGATAGAGCTTATTTCTTATTGATTATTACTATACCTGCGCTTTAGATTGAGTATTGACAACGTATGTTATCTGAATGTTTGTATTAACTTTACTTTTGTGCCCCTTTATAAATAAAAACGTTTAAAAATGGTACCATCAGACTTCAGCGGATCTCTCTATCTTTGCTGGTAAGTGATCCAGTTACGGGATACGTAACAGATCTAACAAAGCTCGACACCAGCATCTTATTTTCTGACTCTGCACATTGCAACCTTCACTATTCAATAATGAATTCAATAATTTCAAGAATTCAGCTATTCCAATTTTTTTGTGTCAAATACAGTAGATTCTGGTTAATTAGGCCATTGGTTAAGCAGGGCAGCCGCTTATTTGGGACAACTCAAAGAATAAAAGATAATTGAGAAAATAGCTAGGATTCCTTTTGTTTATTTGGGACACTATGGCACTTAACTGGGTCAGGAGAGTGTTGCTGAACAGTTTCTAACTAGCATCAGTTTTTAAAATAGCATCAGCCATGTGTATTGTGGGCCGACGGACGCCAACTCAAAAAGCAGAGATTTTTGATCATTTTATTTTTTAATTCTGTTTATTTAATCAAAAGAACACGGCAGCATACACTGGATGAATTCCTCCGTTGATAACTATTAGGAACTAATACACTATTTTATAGTTACACAGTAGCATTGGTCATGTTCTAATTTGCTCTGTATTTCATTGAAATACTTAATTTGTTGCACAATTAAATGGTAGTTTGGACTTTTTTTTAATATACCTTTTTAACCATTTCCATGAAACTTCAGCTAATTGGGACAGCCACTTAATTGGGCCAAAATGTACTAGTCCTGATGTGTTCCAATAAACTTGACTTGGTCAATTATATATCACAAGCTACAGACATGATTCACAAATGATTCTGACTTAATACCTTAATTGCTTAAAACTACAGTCAAGAAACAGCGCTTCAGATGACATCTATATTGATCTTTTTCCCCCACCTACACTCATCCTATTTGCCTGCATGTCTTTCCATACCTGTCTATTCAATTAAATACCTCTTAAATGTAGTGACTCCATCTAATTCTACCTCCTCTGGTGGTGCATTCTTGATATCACCCACTCTCTTTATTATAAAAAAAATCCTGCCCCTCAGTTCCCCTTTATTACTCTTTCCTCTCACCTTAAATTGATGCCTTCTCATTTTTGATGCCATTAACATGAGCTTTACCAGAATGAATTCAAGTTACAATGAAAGTGAAAATGTGAGAACATTGCAACAAAAATATTCCTTACCATTGCTTATCTTGGAACCATCAGGTGATAATTTCTGGCAGAGGTTCAGTAAGCAATTGAGGATCAGCTGTTTTGTGTACTCCAGGGTGCTCTGCTCAGACATCACAGGATCTAGAGACCTGAGTCATGGCAATGATTAACTGTTAGTTCGCAGTCATAATCGAAATACTTGGCTTTCTACTTTCATGAATACAAGTTCAAAACAACATATCATCTTCAAACTCTAAATAACCCTCAAACTCTTGTCAACAATGGCTTAACAATGTCAAAATCCCACACAAATTTGACAATGTAAATCTGACAAAAATATGCTGTTCTAAATAACCTACGGTAACCATTTTTCAATGTATGAGACTAGATCAAAGCTAAATGTCTGCAGGGGCTCTATTCAAGAGAACAGTGAACCTCTGAATTGGGCAATTTCTTGCAGATCTGAAGCTGATTCTCCAAATTCCTTAAAATGAAATCTCAACCCATTTACGACTGGGATAGACAGAAGGAAGGTATTCAAGGCTTCCTGGAGGTGTATTTGTCCATGAAACTATGTTCAGATTTTCCACTCTCAGGAGAAAAAACACCTGCCTCACTGAAGGCATGACGCATGTTACCATGTTTAATGGAATAAAGTCAGAACCCATCCAGCAGTTCTAAACCAGGGATCCAGAACAACAAAGTGCTGAGCAACAGCCAGGATTGCATTCCACAACTATCTATTACCTTAGTATCCAGCATATTGCTTAGCCCAATCAGTACCATCCAGCCATGGGACCAAATATGCCTTAAATGAGGAATGTAAGTAAAATGACATGCTAACCTGATGAAGCTACAACACAGATTTTTTTCCTCTTTTTTTAAGTCCCTGAATGAGAATGATTTGCTGCTGTCACTTTCTGGGTCTAAATTCCATCTGCCACCCCTCTCTTCAACATTCTGATTATAAACTGCTGCAGCCTTAGGTAACCTTCTTTGTGATTCTCAACACTAATTTGTCTTCTGCAAGCTAAAACCATCTTCATTCATATCCAAGTTCTCAACATCTATCAAAAGAGCAGGGTCCCAGAAAAGCAATCATGCACCATCACCTTCAGCCTCCCATCACCAAATTTATTTTGGAATTAGCCAGCTTGTTTTGGATCCCAAGTGCTTTATCCTTCTGAACTTACCTACCACACATGATCTTGTCAAGCTCTTAGGGACAACTCCTATTGCACTGCCTTCAACATTCTCATTCCCTCCTCAAAAATTCAATCAAATTAGTGAAGCTGGAATTTGCCATAAAATCAGTGAACACTACAGCACAAAAACAGGCCATTTGGCTCATACAGTCTCTGCTGAATAATTAATCTGCCTTGTGCCATTAATCTGCACTTGAACGATAGCCCTCCATAAATGACCCATCCATGTACCCATCCAAGTTTTTCTTAAGTGTTGAAATTGACCCTACTTGCGCTGGCAGCTCGTTCCACACTGTTACCAGTGAAGAAGTTCCCCTCACATGTTCCTCAAACTTTTCACCTTTCACCCTTAACCCAAGAACTCTAGTCGTAGTCTCACCCAACCTCAGTGGAAAAAAACCTGCTTGCATTTTCCCTAGAGATATCCCGCATAATTTTGTATACCTCCATCAAATCTCCCTTCAACATTTCATGTTCCAGTGAATAAAGTCCTAACCTATTCAACCTTTCTCTGTAACTCAGGTTCTCAAGTCCCGGCAACATCCTTATACATTTTCTCTGCATTCTTTCAATCTATTTACATCCTTCCTGTAGGGTAGGTGACCAAAGCTGCACGATACTCCAAATTAGGCCTCACCAACGTGTTACACAACTTCAACATAACATTACAACTCACGTACTCAATACTTTGATTTATGAAGGCCGAAGTGCCAAAAGTTTCCTTTACAACCCCGTCAACACCACTTTCAAGGAATTGTAGATCTGTATTCCCAGATCCCTTTGTTCTATTGCACTCCTCAGTGCCCATCTGCTCACTGAGTAAAACCTACCCCTGCAACTCACAGACTAAATGCTGGAGGAACTCAGCAGGCCAGGAAGCATTTATGGAAAAGGTCCATCTGAAGGGTCTTGGCCCGAAACGTTGACTATATTTTTTTCCGTAGATGCTGCCTGGCCGGCTGAGTTCCTCCAGCATTTAGTCTGAGTTGTTTGGATTTCCAGCACCTGCAGATTTTCTCATTTGTGACTAGAACACATATCCTGGTTGGTCATGCCAAAGTTCAGTAACTCACACTTGTCTGCATAAAATTCCAACTGCCACTTGGCAGCCCATTTTTCCCGCTGGTCCAGATCCCGCTGAAGCTTTGGTAATCTACACTGCTGTCCACTACACCTTCAATTTTGGCGTCACCCACAAATTTGCTGATCCAGTTTACCATATTATCACCCAGATTGTTGATACAGTTGACAAACAACAATTGACCCTACACCGATCCCTGTGCACACCACTAATCACAAGCCTCCAGAAAGAGAGGCAACTATCTACAACCACTCTCTGGCTTCTCTTGCAAGGTCTAATGCAATTTACTACCTCACCTTGATGCTAAGTCACTAAACCTTCTTGACCAACCTCCCATGCAAGACATCGTCAAAGGCCTTACTACCTTTCCCTTGCACAAAACTAAATTGACTACCACTGATAAAACCCTGCCTTTCCAAGATTTTTTCCAATAATTTTTCTTCCACTGATATAAGGCTCACTGGCCTGAAATTACCTGGCTTTTCTTGCTGCTCTTCTAAAATGAACAGAATTACTCAACCTCTATTTCTTCTGGGATTTCAGCTATGACTAATTAATATGCAGTAAGAATCGACATCAGGGCCCCAGCTATCTTCTTCCTTGCTTTGCTTGGCAATCTGGGATTGATCTCATCCAGCCACGAAGAATTATCAACACTTATCAATCCATGACATCCTTAATACTCGTATGCTCCAGGTTATCAATGTAATCCATGTAAACCCCCTCCAGAATGATCAAATTACAAGTCCTTTCTGCATGGTGAATGAAGATAAAGTATGCCTTTAGGAGCTCACCCCATCCCCGGAAGCCATAAACAGTACCCGCTCTGGACACTCAGGAGACACACTTTTCCTCCCCTACTCCTCTTAACCCTGATATACTTTGGAACACCATGTCAAGGGAAATGTAAACATTCCATAATTGTGACCGACTTCAAGAAATGAAACTAATGTGGCTACAGTAATTATACTGCTATCTGTCACAGGGAAAGTTATTGCTTCAGTTTTTTCTGTTACTAGTGGCTGTGAAGCATTTTTTTCCAAATTAGGCTCCCTACAGAAAGTCCATTTACACCTGCTTCACAACGGTCAGTGGAGCAACATAAAACCCAATCTTAATGCAGACTGGTGTCAAGAAACCAAATGCTTTTCTCAATCCTTCTCATCACAAAACTGTGCAACTCCTCCAATAGTGGAGAGCCTGCATGACAAACAACAAAAACTGGATGAAATATATACAGATAAGCAAATTCTCCACTGATGAATCAGAGAAAAATGCTTGCAGTCCTGTCACATCTCTTCTCATATTATTGTCATCTGATTCTGACCTCCAATCCTGAATAGCAGCAGTGGAAATTAAGAGAGCAGTGCAGATTAGTACTGGTGAATCATTCACTACAGGATACTCTTTGGTCTGCATTATCTTATAATGAGTGACTCAGCTTCTGTTGGTCCAAACTCTCTCCACCACCCACAAGTTAAAATGCATTGGAACATTGTCCATTTGCCTGAATGGGTGGAGCCCCAACATCACTGAAGAAACTCATTACCACTAATTCCCTCTATTACTGATGTGCTAAACCTGCATTCAGCATCATGTACTAGATTAATTGCAGCAATTCAAGCCTTCTTTGGCATAAAAAAACAGGCAAGGCAAGTTCTTAGACCACCCAGACAACATTTGTATGGAAGCCTACAATTATTGCTTTTTCTCCCTTCTTGATGATTCCAGGTTTTCCGATTCCACTATTTTACCAATGTGTATCCTCCCTGGCTTTTTATCAGACCTGCACCTACCCCTCCTGATCAAGTATATTAACAATAAACTTGTGCGCAGTCACAGAGCTACAATCAGGTACTGACCGTCTGGTTTACCCTGCTAGTGTCCAGGAGGACCGTAGCATCTTCACCAGTGGAACAGCTGACAACACAAGGAGCTCATTCAATTTCTTTATTCTCTGACACAGTAAATTCAGTACATACCTGGACAGGAGGCTGAAAAGGGTAGGAACCAATATCTGGGGATTTTTCAGTTTCTTCTTGTGTTGCAATAACTCCATGATGAGGGTTACTCTCTGCCAGTTAATGTTATCTGTTAAGGAAACAGGTTCCAAATTCTGCAGATCTTGGGGCTTCCTTTAAAATAAAAACACACAAAATGAAAGAACTCAAGATGACTTTTGAAGATATTGCAAAAGCTGCACTGTGGAGAATCCTATCCATCCCAATTAAATGAAGTCCAATTCTGATATTACTACCATCTCATTCTGAACAGCAGCAGTGGAAATTAAGGGGGCAGTGCAGGTAACCACTGCTTTTATTTATGAATGTGAAGCCCACTTGACTTTCATCAAGTTAATTACCAGGAAGCAACTCGCTCCAAGTGAGTTGCTATGACTCTGGGATCATGCCTTGCAGATTGTTATTATATTCACAGGTTTCAACAAAGCATATGAAAAAATAAGTCCTCCACTGGAGGAGTGGGGTGCTCACCTTTGAATACATAAAGTACAGTTGGGCCACATACTGCAATCCTACTGATTGCAGACTCTTTAAGGCCAATACATAAAAAAAGCGTTGCTTCCATTGCAGATTTTTCTTGGGAAGAGTTCAAAGATCTATTTCAGTAATTTGCCATCATTTCTTCAATTGGTAGCATTGCTACTTTGGAATTCTCTAGCTCACAGGGCTGCAGCTGACCAGTTGCCCAGTATAACAAAGAAATCAAGAGACATGTCCATGTGATGTGACGGAGAAGAGTAGAATTACCAAGGACACTGAAGGAGGCTCAAGGGCTGTATGTGTGAATGTCGTGGGAAGTGTTATCAATTCAGAGATACTCAAAAAGTTCCCTCATCTGGAAACATACCTTTGAAGTTGCATTTTTTTCCTTCTGGTCTGCTGAATGGTTGCACGACTTGGAGATTTTTCCAAGGGTCCCAGCTCCCGGGCAATTTGCTCTGCCTCAATTACAATCTGCAACAGACAAACCAGTAAAAGAATGATATCAAAATCATCATTTTGAACAGATCAAATTACATTTTATTTACAATTCGTAACCTAGAAGATACTGATAAACAACATCCAAAATCTAAATTAACAAAGAACAAAGCATATCATCCTGCACAAAACATATAGTGCTTCATCTGCTGGAGTTTAAATAGCCAACACCTTAAACAGAGTGAACTTTAGACCGAAGTTTAATTTGTTCACTTACATGACCATAATATATCTTGCAATATTATTTACAATAGTGGAGGACATTTCTTACAGTCCCGACAGGAAGATGATAGGAAATAAAGAAAAAAGCGTTATAACAGTGGTGTGCAGAAGAGCATCTCTGAATGCATAACATGCTGAATCTGGAAATCGATGGGCTCTACAGCAGCAAAAGACCATGAACATACACTCAGTGACCATTTTATTAGGTACAGGAAGTACCTAATAAAGTGACCATTACAACATTAAAATAATGTGCATAATCAAACCAGAGCAACAATATGTTACATAAGTCTTATTTTGCTTCAACACAACCAGAAAGAAGACACCTCCAAGCTGCCTTACTCACCGCCTTGAAAACACTGTTTATAGCTTGTGCACAAACTGGGTTTTTAGTCTGCACGAGCAAGTCGAATAGTACTCCCAGCAACCTCTGTTGTATCTTCACATCAGAGAGCGCTGCAAAGAAACTCTTTGTAATCTAAAGAGAGATGAAATGAAATTTTATAGTTAAAAGCAAATCTTGACATAAGGGCCACCGTGAAGTCATTGGCACTTAAAACCAAAGGGAAGAGAATTAGTTTAAGGTTCCCTCATTTTTCACTATGAAATTTAGAGTACTCAGCCTCAAAATTGGTGTTTAGTTTCAGGCCATTTTTTTTAAAAACAGTTCATTCTCTGCAGATGTAGCTGGCAAAGGCAGCATTTACTGTTCATTCCCAACCGTCTCTTTAATTCAGAGGGAAGGTTAAGGATCAAGGACAATGCTTAGATCACAGATTAAGGACAGCACAGTTCATTTCATGAAAGACATTAGTGATCCAAATGTGGTTTTACTACAATCCAGTAACTTCAAGGTCATTATTGACAGTAACTGCTTATTCCCGATTTATATAAATGACTTTAAAATGTTCGCATTTTCAGGATGTTATTCAAACTAATGGGCCCAGTTCAAAAGTTCAGATCTTTGACGACTGCAATTGCTGGAAATCTGAAATAAAAACAGAGACTGCAGAATGCTACATCTGAACAGTCACTGGCCTGAAATGTTACTTCATTTCGCTCCACACAGGTGTTTGACCTGCTAGTATTTCCAGCATTTTAGGTTTATTGTGATATTCCAGCAATTTAATCAGTATGCAGTCATTGTAAATTGTCCTGTGATTAGGCTAGGATTAAATAGATGGGCTGCTGGGCAGCGTGAGTCAAAGGGCTGGAAGGACCTTTTCCTCGCTGTATCTCAATAAATAAAATCTTCTTTTGCTTCAACAATGACCTTTAATTCCAACATATCAAACTTGGGGATGCTTTCTGTTGGCTAAATACGGTTTAATTCCACATGCAAATTCTTAGCAAGTCGAGCAGTCCATGATTGAATGCAGTTAAACTGTGACAACATTCAGGCAAATGCTGAGAAAAGGAAAACAAAGGTTGCATCGTGAAAGTGCTAACACCATGATCACCTGTAACATCAACACCGATATTTGAGTTTAATGGCATTGCTGAGGTCCCCACCTAGACAGGACACGCTAATATTTTGGTCACAAGAGCAACTCAGAAGCTAGGTATCCTGCAGTGTGTGACTCACTCCCGACACAAAAGACAGCAGGATGATTGAGTAGAGTCCATTTTCCTGGATGTCTGGCAACACCATCCAACCACCAATCTGACTCCACGACTGACACCCCATCCATCACTCTAAGCCAAGGGTTCCCAGTCTGGGGTCCACAGACCCCTTGCTTAATGGTATTGGTCAATGGCATAAAGAAAGGTTGGAAACTCATGCTCTTTCCCTCCATCACTAGCAGAGCAGATTTACAGTGTACACCATCAACAAAATACATTGCAATTACTCACCTAGACTATTCTGACATTACCTCTATCACCAAGGACAAGGGCAAAGAGGTACATAATTCCCTTCCAAGTCACATAATCTGGGACTGTATTGTCAGCCCTTCATCCTTTCTGGGTCAAACTCCTGGAAAATCCTCTCGAGCAGCAAGGTAGAATTACTTTCACGAGAAGGCCTGCAGCAGTTATCACCAACACCTCTCAGACAATTGGGATTGGTACAGTAATTTCTGGCCTTGTCAGTGAAGTCCAGATCACAAAAATTCCACTTTATGATGGAACTCCACTAAGGAATGGAATTCCATCATTGGACTTGTGGGCATATCACAATAGAAACCTATGTTTTCCCTCAATATTTGCAATGCAAAGTGACCACCGAGCACATCTACAAGGAGCACTGTTGCAGGAAAGCAGCATCCATCATCAGAAGACCATAAGATATAGGAGCAAAACTAGGCCACTTGGCCTATTGTCTGCTCTGCCATTTCATCATGGCTGAACCAATTTTCCCCTCAGCCTCAATCTTATGCCTTCTCCCCAAATCCCTTTATGTCCCAACCAAATCTAGAATCTAACAACCACTGCCTAAAATACACATAAAGACTTGGCCTCCACAACTGTCTGTGGCAAAGAATTCCACAGATTCACCACTCTCTGGCTAAAGAAATCCTCCTCCTTTCCTTTCTATAAGGGTGCACCTCTATTCTGAGGCGGCCTTTCTCCACTTGATAGATTTCAATGAGGTCACCCCTCATTCTTTTGAATTCCACTGAACACAGGCCCAAAGCCATCAAACGCTCTTCATTTGACAAGCTGTTCAATCTTTGAGTTGTTTTTGTGAATCTCCTTTGAACCCTCTCCAGTTGCAGCACATCTTTCCGAACGGACCCAAACCTGCTCACAATACTCCGTAAGGCCCCACCAGTGCTTTGTGAAGTTTGAATATTATATCCTCGCTTTTATAAGACCATAAGACATAGGAGCAGAATTAGGCCATTTGGCCCATCAAGTCTGCTCCACCATTCAATCATGACTGATCCTTTTCTCCCCCTCCTCAGCCTGGCCTTCTCCCCATAATCTTTGATGCCGTGGCCAATCAAGAACCTATCAATCTCTGCCTTAAATACACCCAATGACCTGGACTCTACAGCTGCCTGTGGTAACAAATTCCACAAATTCACCATCTCTAGCTAATAACATTTCTCCACATCTGTGTTTTAAATGGATGCCCCTCTGTCCTGAGGCTGTGCCCTCTTGTCCTTGACTCCCCCACCATGGAAAACATCCTTTCCACATCGACTGCCTATCACTCAACTTCACTCATCACTGAAGTTCCCGCAACCAACGGACTCACTTTCAAGGACATTTCATGTTGTCAATGCTCATTGTTTGTTCATTTATTATATTATTATTAATTTTCACTTTTGTACTTGCACAATTTGTCATCTGTTGGGTGTGGTCCTTCATTGATTCTATTATGGTTCTAGGAGTTACTGAATATGCCCACAAGAAAATGAATCTCAGGGTTGTAAATGGCGACAATACCGACAATACATATTTTGATAATAAATATACTTTGAATTTTAAAGAACACCTGTCCAAATGCAGTGGTTTGCAGTGCTGGCAAGCCTCTGTATACTTCCTTGGAATTATTCAAGGCACTGATGAAAAGATCCAGACTTTGTGAATTCTTTGCCAGTAAAGTTGCTGATTGCTCATTGTATTTTGAGAGAATCATGTGCAGTAGGAGGGCTTCATCCTTGAGGAAAGCATCAGGTTCCTTTCCTTGGAGTCTCTCCAGTAGGGGTAATAACCTGCATAATACGATCTGAAATGTAATTAAAATACTATGTGACAAAAATGTCAAGGTTAAACAATGGCCTGAATTTCAAGCAGTAATGGTGGCAAAGCTATCGACGTTCACTGTCATTACCTTATAAGAAATGGAATATAGGATTGAAGGAAAGCTGCTGTTTGCAATTTATTGACTAAGACAACTCCACTGCTCCGAAGAATGCTCCATGACGCCATTCTTACCTTCAGCCATAAAGCTCTATAATGAGTCAGCCTAACGCCGGGGAAGTGATGACCCCCTCCTGGTTGGTTGTTTAAGGTAACTTGTTTTTTATTTATTCTTCTTAATTCTAATATTGTATATCTGTGCACTTGAGATGCTACTGTGACATTGCAATTTCTTTTGTGATCAATAAAGTATATATCTATTGTTTCTCCATTGGTTGTGATTATCCAATAAAATCAAGGCTTGAAATGATGTGAATTTAAGTCACCCACAAACTAGTCCGACGACAAGGTACCCTGAAAACACTCGGCTATGCTGTAAAAGGTCAAAGTGAAGTTTTAAATATCATACAAAGTGAAATTTACTGAAATGGTCAACCAAAATTGTGTGAATGCCTTAAGATCTCTTGATAAAAATATTTCAAAACAGACTAAAAAACTATTAAAGTCTTTATTTTTCAGATTTACAATTATCTAGAGAACATTTCATAGTTTATTTAACATTCAAAAATGCCAACAAGATTATTTTTTTGTTCTTCTTTCTAATGTCTGAATGCAATTTTAAAATGTGAATTGGCTATTCAACCAGCCTAATTTTATTATGGGCTAGATGTCAGGGATCCCTGGTCACTTGATATGCTTTAAACATTCATGTCCCTACAATATCAGTGAAGGTTATTCAACTGAGATGACACAAACACTTGATAAATACACTATTGGAAACATGCTGCTATAGTGAGTCTGGTGCCAATTTTTAATGAACTGAGATCATGGACTTGGACATTACCAGTAGGTCTAGGCAACCTACTGGTGTCAGAATTTGATCACACTGAGCAAGTAATACTCATGGACCCAGGCTTCCCAAGGCTTCTGCAATACTTCACTCGGTAGCAAGCAGCACTTTGGGTGCAACTGGCATAACATTATAGTAGAATACTGCACTATAATCTGGATGATTTCTTTTTGGCCTCCAATGCTAACAAAGGGCTAGGGGGCACTTGGGAGAACTTGCTTCATTGTGGGAAGCCCTTAGGGAAGCAGGGTTGAAAGGTAAGGTCTGAAGCAGTGGAGGCTAGCTCAGTAAATATATTTAAGACAAGGCTGGATAGACTTTTGTATAGAAGGGGAATCAAGGGTTATGGGGAAAAGACAGGTGGGTGGAGATAAATCCAAGGCCAGATCAGCCATGATCTTATTGAATGGCGGAGCAGGCTTGACGGGCCTGATGGACTACTCCTGCTCCTATTTCCTATGTTCTTATGAACAGCCTCGATATGGAAGCATGAATTCCAGTACTTGAGATACACAGAGGGTCCTAGGGCATCTGGAGCATGACCCAAGATTGATGGTGTCAAAAAGCCTAAGCCCCAGGACCTGGAGTAGGTCAGCATCTATGGAGCAAAACAACCGTCAACGTCAGGACCGATTCATTCCACTGATTGAATAATGCAGAAGAAATGAAAACTGGTGAAAATAAAACTAAAGTTCTTATATCCTTTACATCCTCAAGAGTGAACAAACCATACTCTTGAAACTAACTTGGCCAAGGCTATACAGACTATCCTGGCTACCTGACAGGCCCTGAGCCAGTTTACTCCCAGTCATTTGAATGACAACAAGACTCACTCTATATAATCCAATGACAGGGCAGGTAATGAGACAGCCAAAGTGGATAGTGAAGGGAAGGAATGGGTGGAAACATCCGATGGCAAGTTACATCCCAGAATTAGGGAAACAACTGAAATTGGAGACAGGTGGTGAAAGACAAATAATCACAGGATAGAGATGAGGACATGCATTTCAGGAAGTGGGACCGAGATCTGTAGTAGAGGTAAGATACTGGTCACGGTGCCAGTGAGACAGTTGGGATTCACCCTATGGGAGATCAGCCCATATGTATAAATGGAAATGCAAGTAGGGAACTGTAGAAGCTAAATGTCCTTGCCCTACAATAATGGAAAGGCCAGCCAGCTGGAGAATATTTCCAGAGAAAAGGTATAGTTGTATGAGAACATTTGATGTGAAATTTTATCTCTGTTCATAAACTTAATCTGTCTGGGGATGATTAGATCAGTGTTTCTTAGTATGTGTCAGTGAATTGGACGAAGATTGCCTTATCTCCAATTGCAGATAGTTGCTTTGCTTAGTACAACCAGGGAGTGTGTGCACTTCAGCTAAGTGAGATGAAAGAGCCCTTACGCTAATGTCAAAATAAGCATGCTTCTGCTTAACCAATGAACAGATAGGAACAAGTGGCTCACACCAAACTGCTGGACTCAGAAGAGCTGAATTATCAGTGGATGGAGTTTTACCAGAGATCCTTTTGAGCTGTAGGTATGTACCTGCATTAATTCTAAAACTAATTACCCATCTGCTTAAAATCAATTAAAACAATTATCAATATGACAAGTACTCACACTATGCTAAATTTTAAAAAAACTCACCTCTCCATTCACTTGTTCAAATGCGCTCAGCAAATTACGTGTAACATACGATGGTTGACCTTGATCCCCAAAACACTGCAGAAAATTCTCGAGAGCTTGTGTCAGGTCTGTGTGCTGTGACCCTGCCAGTCTACTGGGTGTTAAAAGTTCTTCAAATAATGTGCCTAGTGCCTGGATAAACAAAACAATGGAGCAACAATCTATTAAGTCATCAGCTCTGGAACCAGCACAGGTTGCAACATGCGATTGCCACTGATATACCTAGAAACTAAGCTTAAATAACCATCAGACAGATCTCTTCAGGTCCTTTAAAAAGCAAGAGAAAAAGAAATCTCTGTGGAGAGAAAATGAAAGAGAAAAGACTTGTTTTCCTTAAATTTTATCTGAATCTGCGAAGTGTAGCACTCCAAGTTACAGCAAGTATTAGATTCAAGAGCAAAAAAATGGCAGGTGAAAAGCAAACAAAAAAAAATTAGAAGTAAAACAGATAATAGAAATACAGATTAGAACAGTCAGCATCTGCTCTGAAACATTAATGTGTTTTCTCGTCTCAGACGCTATCCAGCCTGCTATGGGTATTCCTGGGATTTTCAGTTTTAATGGACATTACATTTTGGGCACAGTCTAATTTTCAATTTACACTTTCTGCCACAAATGCAACATGTGAACAATGATCTTTTCTTGATGCAGGAATTACAAGAGGAGGAGGACATTTGGCATTGCATTTGGAAGTCACATTGCTTAATGTGCCTGACAAAGAAAGCTGTTAGAATTCCTAAGAACCTCTCAATTTAGCTGTTAATTTTCAAATCACCAACATGCAGATGATAATTTTGTATCATGAGCATGTATTCAAATTGGCAGGTTGGAAGCTCTAGTATTCATTTTATTTCTTACTTGGGTAACAGATGAATGTTTCTCATTAGTAGCACTGCCAAACATAAATATTAAAGAGACAGTAACAGTAAGGGAGATGAGGTTGAGTACAGGGCTACGGTGGGAAACTTTGTCACATGGTGTGAGCAGAATCATCTGCAGCTTAATGTGAAAAAGACTAAGGAGCTGGTGGTGGACCTGAGGAGGGCCAAGGCACCGGTGACTTCTGTTTCCATCCAAAGGGTCAGTGTGGACATGGTGGAGGATGGCAACTACCTGGGGATATGAATTGACAATAAACTGGACTGGTCAAAGAACACTGAGGCTGTCTACAAGAAGGGTCAGAGCCGTCTCTATTTCCTGAGGAGACTGAGGTCCTTTAACATCTGCCGGACGATGCTGAGGATGTTCTATAAGTCTGTGTTGGCCAGTGCTATCATGTTTGCTGTTGTGTGCTGGGGCAGCAGGCCGAGGGTAGCAGACACCAACAGAATCAACAAACTCATTCGTAAGGCCAGTGATGTTGTGGGGGTGGAACTGGACTCTCTGACAGTGGTGTCTGAAAAGAGGTTGCTGTCCAGGTTGCATGCCATCTTGGACAACGTCTCCCATCCACTCCATAATGTACTGGTTAGGCACAGGAGTACATTCAGCCAGAGACTCATTCCACTGAGATGCAACACTGAGCGTCATAGGAAGTCATTCCTGCCTGTGGTCATCAAACTTTACAAATCCTCCCTCGGAGTGTCAGACACTCTAAGCCAATAGGCTGGTCCTGGACTTATTTCCGCTTGGCATAATTTACTTATTATCATTTAATTATTTCTAGTTTTATTTTGCTATATTTCTACTCTATTCTTGGTTGGTGCAACTGTAACGAAACCCAATTTCCCTTGGGATCAATAATGT
Organism: Hemitrygon akajei; assembly: GCF_048418815.1. Lineage (NCBI taxonomy): Eukaryota > Metazoa > Chordata > Chondrichthyes > Myliobatiformes > Dasyatidae > Hemitrygon > Hemitrygon akajei. Next base: position 28,462,508 of record NC_133130.1, read on the forward strand.
ATGTCTGTCTGTCTACCAAGAGTCAAAAATAACTATTCAATAAATTAGTTGGATGACTGCTTGAGTGTTAAAATGTTGAGCAGCATAACTTTGGAAAGGTACAAAAACTTTGCAAAGCACAGATGAGAACTGTTGGAACAATACCTTTAAATAAACCAGTAGAAACAAATTAACCAAATTTAATCTCTAAAACAGGGGCTTCCAACCTTTTTTATGCCACAGACAACTACCATTAACCAAGGGGTCCATGGACTCCAGGTTGGGAACCCCAGCTCTTAAGAGATGATTTGATTCATGTTTCAATATCCACATGGAAACTAGTAAGAGTAGTGGGAATAAACTGAAGAATAAGCACAATAGGACGAAGGGACATGATCCAATAATTGGAATGAGATGACACAAGAGATGAAAATGTTTCGAACTTTGTTCTGCAATTAATGGTAGATCACATGTTACTTTAAGAACTGTAGGAATTTCTTTTTGCCAAAGATATTTAGGGACATCCTGCAAATAGGTGAGTTAGGCACAGATCAGACATAATCTCCGTCAAAATTTAGCAGGTATGTGGGCTAAGCTGCCTAACATTGCTCCAACTTTCAACTCTTATGGTCAATATATTATGCCACATCAGTGCAACATGACGAGTAGAGCTATACATAAATATAATAAATTAAAACCGTACAAAATTATATGTTTTAAAAACCGAGCAAATCCTTCACCTTTTCTTACCTGATTTAAATGCATAGGATCTGCAATGATTTCTTCTGCCATATTAGCAAGACTATTAATAACCACATCAAATCCAGATCCTGGTACTTTTGCTATTGTTTGTAGACAAGCAATTGCTGCCCGACGCACCTCTCTCACAGGGCTCCTCAGAGAAATGACTAAGGATACCACCACTAGGAAAAAACAAACACAATTCAGTAATATATTAGCATTAAAAAAAATTAAAATACCATTTCACTCAATAAATTAAATAGATTAGGAAATCAATACCTGGTGATGATAGAAATTGTGTTCCTGCATAATCAATTAGAGCACAACCCAAGTAAAGGGCTCGAGTCTGTAGAATAACACCGACTGTTCTATTCAGCTGGTTACTAAGGTTATAATTATAGGTCCACACTAGTGACAAGAACTTGAACAGATGACTGGGGTCATGCAGATGAGTCTGAAATAGCAATTTTCATCAAATAACAAGGAGCAGAGTTATAAAATCACATATATAATATATATTCAGTTGAAATCAGCTTTCCTTCCCTCTACATATAGTTACTGATTTACGTGAACCTCAAGATCAGTGGCCCAATTCAGAAAATTATCACATACAATCAAACCCAATTATTTGGTCTATTCCTTTTGTTTTAAACATTGGCAAATTGACCAGAAGCTTATGTGTTTCTTCAAGATTTCATATGGTTCGTAATCCTCCATACTTTATTATAAATGATATGAAAAAAAAACATGATTTAAACACAAAATAAATTCTGAAATATTTGCCAAAGATTTTGTTCAATACCTTAAGTTGATTTGTATTTCAAGTACATATAGTAGAATACACTGAGCAGATAACAACATTGGAAACTACATGATTGCACAAACCAATTAAGCTGTACTTTCAATGAAGGCAAATCCAAAGTTTTCATCTGAACTGAGCTTTAACTCCGCTTGTGTTCTTGCAGTACACAACAACTGCAAGAACGTAGTTTGTGTAATGAATACAAGGGAATGCTGGAAAACACAACTAAAAGTCACCATTTAATAATTTTTAGTGATTTTTGGGGTTAGCGCATTTAGCAAATAACTTTAACTGACTTCAACCACTAGCCTTCAGATTTAAATATAAACTGTGGATTAAATCTAAAATGCAACTTGGAACAATGGATTCCTAAGGACTGTGAACCAAGTCAATTGGGTGTATTTGGGTGTCTATAATATAGGTGTGAACAGGGAGATGTGTTGGTGGGAAGATCCAGGCATTTGAAACTGTTACATGCAATTCAAAGGAAGCATTGTAAATATGGATTTGTTTGAAACATCCTAAATTTTTCTTTGATTTTTAGCATATAAAATGTCCTGAAGTTGGATGAAGCAGACCTCTTGCTCTGACAGGGACAGGGACTCTCTTTCTCAACAGTGCAAAGGTTATCAGCTTATATGTGATATTTTATCAACAAGGAAGATGGCTTCTGATCTACCAGTACTTCTCTCCATTGACTTTGTCCATGCAACAACAATTAAGAGCATTCCAAATTGCTTTGCTTGGACATGCAAACTTAAGTAACCTTACCAGATCAGTATTAGAAAACATTGCATTTAACAATCTTGTCTGTGCATTACGGTAATGCCCCCTTCATGCCCATCTCAATAGTTAAATATTAACCTGAATCAGAAGCTGCAAGAGTATCCTGAAGCTTGCTACAAGGCTTCCCTCACTTGCACCACATATAATAAGATCAAACACATCAATGAGAAGATGAAGATAATCACAATTTTGCTCATCCAAACTTTCAGGGTTCCACCAAGAGAGATCTGAAAAGATAAGAAAGAAAGTGATCATGCAATGGAATGGAATGCAACTAAATCATCTGGAACACAGCAAAAAGAAACACTCTAAGGCATGGGAAAAGCAGCTGCATATGAGACTGAGGTAACAACAACTTGAACCCTTCTGAAACTGAAAAAATCCTCAATGGCTAAAAGTATACACCACAGGGCAAAAAAGCAAAATGCCAATAGCCAATAAGAGTCAAATATACTCATTGGCCCAGTTATTTCCAGTTATCCCTTCATTACTGTCAACTCTTATCAATTTGTATTGATGCACCATGGAAAGCATATCCAGATGCATAATTATTTGGTACAATAACTGCCCTGCAAGAAACTAAAGAGTTGTAGACACAGTTCAGCACATCACAGAAATCGGCCTCCTCTCTATGGACTCAAGTCTATACTTCTTGCTGCCTCATTAAAACAGCCAGAATAATCAAAGACCCTGTCCACCTCATTTTCTCTGCAGGAAAAGCAGAAGATGCAAAAGCCTGAAAGTATACACCTCCAGGTTCAAGGACAGCTTCAATCCAGCTGTTAGCAGACTCTAGAATGGACCTCGTATGACAAGGTGGACTCTTCACCTCACAATCTACCTTGTTAAGGTCTTTCACTTTATTGTTTACCTGTACTGTACTTTCTCTGTAGGTTTACACTTCATTGTTATTGTTCTGCCTTGTTCTATCTCAACCCATTGTGTAATGGTTTGATCTGTGTGAACAGTGTATACAAGCCTTTCACTGTGTCTTGGTACATGTGACAATAATAAACTGATATCCAATAACTTTTTTGTAGCAAAGTGAAGAGTGAGATCACTGGTCATGTTATCAGCTGCGTTTATGACTACACTGAAAATACAGCAGCCCTGGGCAAGACCTAGCTTGTGATTTCACCAATGACATGTCTCAATAACGCTTCTGGAGCATTGCCGAGGGGAAATGGGTGGTTTACATTGCAATCTTGACTTTAACATACTTCTGACAAGATGGCACTAGCAAACAAGGTGGCCAACAATGACGTCCTTCAGACAGTTCACAAAACTACTTTTTACTACTTCTTTCAAATATGATTCTGCTAAGCTCCATGCAATTGGAACCTGTAATTTATATTTCAATGGTGTGGTTTTGGACTGACTGAGGGATCTGTCTCTGAGAGTTCAGTGAGGGTTGGAGTGGAGTTTGCGGTCTGCAGGCCAAGAGGACAGGAGGTGGAGCGTGAGCATGTGATTAACTCAATTTCTCGCCAACCAGAGCAGAAGGTAAGTGGGTGTTCGGCACCGTCGGTCTGCGTCTGACCAGTCTCTTTCGCACTCGGTGCTGCGGGGAAGATGCCAGAATCTCTTGGGACTTGGGCAAGGTCTGATCAACATGGTTTGTGGATTGGACTTGTGCATTTCTGGTTATTCCTTTTTTGTTGCTATGTTGTGTGATTTTAATTGAAGTGGACTGACTCTGTGGCCTGCAGTCAATGAATGACACAGCGCTAAACTGAACTACACTGAATATTCCAAGATTATTTCAAAGTCCTGTGGTCTGATGTTTAATACTTTGTGCGTTATTCACTCAGTTTTTTGCCATTTGCATTATATGTTGCTTTTATTTTGCAAATTGAGTGCTCAATGTTTTCTTTGAATGGGTTCCATGGTTTCGTTTCATGGCTGTCTGCAAGACGACGAATCTCAGGGTTGTGTATTGTATACATACTTTGAACCATCGTAGAGTTGTAATTTCTAAAATGACTAACTTAGCTCTGGAAAAATGTGACTTATTTTATACTTTTGCCAATCATTCTAAAAGAGCATAATGACAAATGCCCTAATGTACGACAGTGGCCAGCAAAAATGTGAGTTCTCTGACAGTAACCTTTTTACATTAATAAATATATTAGCACACTAAAATGTTAAATTGCTGAATTAACAAATCTCAGTTCTAACTGGGCAAAATAAAAATTAGGTCCCATGTTGTCTGCAAACAAATGAACTCCAAAACTTAATTTTAACAGAAATACTTCCATTTGACTCTTAAAGAAATTCAGCAAGTTATTTCTGCCTAATGTGTGAGTGATGTTAAAAGTACTTGAACTGTCAACAACCAAATTCACCTTCGAGCAGCGATTCAGGCGGTTTGAAAGCCATAATTAAGTTCTTGAGCAGCAAAATGAGTATAAATCCGGATTCTGCACTCCAACCAACATCATCCTTCAAATGCTCCACATACTCAGTAAGCAGCTCCACTGGTACCACGTTCCCTTCAATATGATGAAGATGCCACTTCCGCGAAATTTTCTGCAACGTTGAATGAGAAGTGATGAAGTCACACTGGAAGTGTTAACAAACTGATTTTTTCCATGAGATGTAGGACTATTTCTGTTTGGGGTATGCTTTGGAGACAGCTACCTAATTTTCCTCCCCATATCATAAGCACAAGAGATTCTGCAGATGCTGGAAACTCACAGTAACACACAAAATGCTGGAGGGACTTGGCAGGTTGGGCAGCATCTGTGGAAAAGAATGTTTTGGGACTAGACCCTTCATCAAGACATGCTGACATTTTGTTACTCCTGCTCATATCTTTAACTTTTAACACTAATCAGGTTGATGTTAAGTGCTAGAATAGAATAAAAGAATCATATTTATTTACAATTGCTTAACAGTAAGGAGGTCAGAATCCAAGCCAGTGCATACTAAGAAGACAGAGTAAATTAGTGCTAAATGGTAATGTGATAATGAAGGGAGCAGTTCAAATTTGTTATTGGATATAGAATGGAATTAATTTTTAGCTTGAAATTCACATTCCAGTAATTTAATTAAAACTTGCGATTGAAATTTTTAGGTAAAAGACTGGGATTAGTAAGACTGTTTAATAAAACTTAAAAGATATCCAGTATTATAGAAGACTCTGGAGTGCAAAGTGCAGTACCACAAACAGGGTACAACTGATTTTACAACATCCATTCAGTTACTCAGATCAGTGCTGCAAAAAAAGAGTTCTGTCAGATAAATTTCAGGTTAACTAGTTCTTTTCAAACTTTTTTTGAGAAAACATGGGATAGTGGTCCCCATAAAGTTGGCTGGAGGTTTCTCATCTCACAAAACACAGGACACGCCTTAAAACAATACCATTGAGGGAATTCAATGTTAAGAAAAACACAGCGCTCAGTTTTAGAGATGCATACCTTTTAAAAAAAAATGGGCATTCAATCTTTATACAGGGGGTAAGTACATGGAACGAGTTGCCACAGGAAGTGGTCGAGATGGATACAATTGCAATATCTAAGTGGCATTTGATAAGTTTATGTGGGAGGAGGACTTGGAGGATTATGGGCCAAATGTGGACAACTGAGATGAGCAGAGATGAGCTGTTGTCATGGACCAGATGGGCCAAAGGGTCTGTTTCCATGCTGTAGTTTTATATGACTTTGACAGTAATCATACTGAATATCCTCTTGACAATGAAACAACATTATAACCATTCCCACAGAGCATTTTCTGTTTTTCAGCAGTGCCAAAGCTCATCTCAGAAGAGTAGGAACTTGGGTGAATGCAAGGAGGTGTTTGTGGAACTGGTGTAAGTTGACACTATAAAGCTGTAGCAATCCCAGTTAAAATGCACAAATTGACTTTAATCAACTTTCCATTACAATAGCCAAAAGAAGTCCAAAGGAAACTTTTGACAAAGAGAAAAAGCAAGCAAAAGATTAAAATATTAGAAGCAAAATATTGCCATCTGCTTTAAATATTAAAAAGCTGTAGCACTTGTATCATTAAAGACTCTTACCCAGTCTCTGCTTTTTGAAACTAGTTTCTTCAGTTTCTTCTCTAAAACACCATACACTTGTAAAGCATGTTGCAAATAATCTGGATCTGGCTGCATCTCTAAGGTCTGGACTACAGCAAAACTCAGTACCACAGAGTTGAGCTTCTGCTTCAGGGTTGAGGTTTCTTTTTTAATAACTTGCACAATGTTTCCTATCTGTGGACAAAGCAATTATTAATGTCAAAATTCATTGGAATAATAGGATTTTATGCTGCTTGATACAAGAGCTCACTTTCTCACTCAGTACAGGCAGTCCCCGGGTTACGTAAGAGTTCCGTTCCTGAGTCCGTCTTTAAGTCGGATTTGTACGTAAGTCGGAACAAGTACATCCGGTATTATTTAGTGTCAGTTAGTCAAACATTTGTCTTAGTATATATTTTACCTTTCTATGCATATAAAACACTTAAGAAACTTATGTATTCCAATAATTAAACCACTGCGTTGCTTAGTAATAATTGTAGCTTTCATCGGGGCAGGGCCTTTCACATGCTCCATTATTCTCACTTTATCCGTTATCCTTTAAAATTGTTCTGATCGTTGACCGACGGTAGCCTAACGCTTTTCCAATGACCGATGGCATTTCACCTCTTTCCAAAAACTTTATTTTTTCCACTTTATTTTCAATCGTGATCGCTTCCTATCAATGGAACAGAAACACTGCGGGCGGCGGGTCCCAACCTCTGCTGGGTCCTAAGGACCACCACACTGAATTCCCTGGGTCCGAAAGTCCATCGCACTGAGATAGGTTAAATGGGACAAGTGGGGGCTGTGCTGGGTTTGGGTATTTGATCCTCCACAATATTCCACGTGGGAATTTAAACTGGAGGTGGCAGTGCTTTTTTTTTTACGAGGTCGAGTTGCGAGCTCGACATCAACCCGGCACGGAAGCGGTCTGTCTCTGGATCGAACTCAGGAAACTCCGTTCTCCAGCCCGGCACTGATCTCACTGCGCCACCAGCCAACTGGAACAGGGGGTGGGGGGGGGGGGGGCGCGGGGTCAGGGTGAATCTTACTAAGAAAAATTTAAGCCAAATACAAAGTTAAACACTCAACACAGTGTCAATGGCAACTACTTAAAATGGCGGACTGCATTCTCCTTCCTCGGTTTGTAAGTATGAGTTGTCCGTAAGTCGGAAGTTCGTAACTCGGGAACTACCTGTATTAATTTAAATCAACATTTCTCTTTCCTTTAACCACTGGTCAATTTAAGTATTTCCCAGTTTTATTGTGGACAATAAAATAGAAATTAGTTAATTGATGACTGTTTGAGAAACCTTCTGAATGAACATTTTCTAATCAGAAGTTACATGACTATTTCTTTGCCATTCTAAGATAGCTCTAATTCATAAACCTACAGTAGTATCGTTTAATGGAACAGTTACTAGCTATGAACTCCATGCTTTCCATATTTCACAAACAACATCAGTTCCACTGTTAATATTTAATTTCTTTTAGTATGCTTAATCCTATTTGAATTGTTCATTTTTCATTTTGTTTCGTACATTTACTCTCTGCAATATTTAATTTCAAGTTTTGACTTTTATTCATTTTTAATCTTTTTTTAATTGATTTAAAATATATGAAGACAAATACAAATCAGAAGTTATATCAAATACATATTCCAATGAAAGTACAAACAACAAAAAAGGGGTGTACACTGTCAAAATCATATATAGTATAATATTGAACTCAATATCCACAACTCCTCTTAACAATTCAAAAGAAAAGATCAAAAATTGCCATTATTAAGAAAAAGGAAAAAAACCCACTAAACTAACCTAAAACAAAAAAAAAGACTGGGCATTCCACTTGAGGATATAATTACAAATAAAAGGGGAAAAATCCTTCCGGTCAAATCTGAAAAGTCATGAAGAAGAAGGAAAAAAATTACTTAAAAAAGTGAAAAAAAAGAGAAGAAAATTTAAATCATGTGAAAATATTGAATGAAAGGTCGCCAGGTTTGCTCAAATTCAAAAGATGTATCAAACATCCGACTTCTAATTTTCTCCAAGCTTAAACACGGCATAATGGAGGAGAGCCAAATAAAAAAAAACAGTAGGTGGATTAGGATCTTTCCAATCCAACCAAATAGCTCTCCTAGTCAATAAAGTTGAAAAAGCTATGATATGTTGAGCGGAAGCAGAAACATTTCCTGCTTCCTTTGGAGTGATCCCAAAAATTGCCGTAAGTGAATTAGGTTGTTGGTCCAAAGCTATGACTTTGGATAACGTTCTAAAAACATCGCTCCAGAAATTATTTAATGTTATACAAGACCAAAACATACGAGTTAAGGTAGCCACCTCAGCATTACATCTATCACAGGTGGGATTTATATTAGAAAAAATATGCGCTAGTTTATCTTTTGACATATGCATTACCTTGAACTGAATCAAGGAGTGAAGGGCACAAATGGATGAATTGTTGACTAAATGATAAATTTTATTCCATTGATCATCTGAAAGTGACTCCCGAAGGGGGGGGGGGCGGGGGGAGAGAGAGAAAACCTATCGTATTACTGGGTGAACAAGTAGTTTTTGGGGTACAGCAAGTCTGTGTCTTTATTGATGATTGCTGCACGCTTGAGTGCTCAGTGGAGGGCACTGATGCTTTTTTGCTGGTGGTGGGGTGGGGGGGATCGTTGCCTTGCTGCTGCTTGTGCGTGGGAGGGGAAAGTTTGGGGGGGACTCTGGGGTTCTAACATTTAACTGTCATTCATTCTTTGGGGCACTCCTCTGTTTTCATAGATGTTTGCAAAGAAAAAGAATTTCAGGATGTATATTGTATACATTTCTCTGTCATTAAATGTACCTATTGAAAGATTATATCTTATTTTTTCATAACCACTGCTTTCCCATCCTAACAAATGTCCAGCCCTAGTTTATCACTGCAAAATTTAAAAGAAGCCAAGAGATTGGGAATGTGTCTTTGGAGCATGACGTTTACAATTATTCAACAAGATGACACATGCCTCTCTATTTGTCAAGAGAGGCAAGACTTTATGATCAATTCTTCAACTCCAAGTCTAGTGAAAGATCTCCATTGTAGAGAACAGGGCTAAGGGGGTGGGCAGGAGTTAAAAATATACAGGATTACAGAAGAAGTACGAAGAAAATTGAAGAACTAATGATAAGAAAACCAAAGACAAAGTAAAAAATAAACTGGAATTGAAATAATATTCTCACAGGTACTAAGCTTGTATTGCGTACTGTTCATACAGATCAATATCATTTTGGTACACTGAGGTAGAATAAGTTATAATTTAAAAATGCAGAATGAAGTGTAACAGCTACAGAAAAAGTATGTAGAGAGTAAGGTGCAGAATGTTAAAGAGGTAGATCACTAGAACAAGAATCAATTTTATTGTACTAGGGAGCCATTCAATAATCTTACAATAGCTAGGCAGAAGCTGTCCTTGAGCCTGGTGCATTGTGCTTTCAGGCTTTGTTAAGTTCTGTCCAATGGGTGAGTGGAGAAAACAGAACACCCAGAGAGGGGGTCTTTGATTGTGCTGGCTACTTTACTGAGGCAACGAGAAGTATAAACAGAGTCCATGAGTTTTCCGTGAGGTGTCCACAATTCTCTTGTGGTCACAGGCAAAGGAATTACCAGATCTGGTTAGGTTACATCTTATTGAGCTTCAACAGAAATTGACAAGGGCTGATGGGGTTGTGCTTCAACCTCCTGAGGAAGTTGTTGAGCTTTCTTAGCCATGGCATCTACTTGGTTGGACCAGGACAGGCTATTGGTGATGTTTGTTAGGGCCTCTGTAAGATGAAAGAGCTGATTGCAGACTTCATGAAGAGTAAAGCGAAGGAACACAAACCAATCCTCATAGAGGGATCAGAAGTGGAGAGAGTGAGCAGTTTTAAGTTCCTGGATGTCAAGATCTCTGAGGTCCCAACATATCGATGCAGTTATAAAGACAGCAAGACAGCGACTTTACTTCATTAGGAGTTTGAAGGGATTTGGTATGTCAACAAATACACTCAAAAACTTCTATAAATGTACCGTGGAGAGCATTCTGACAAGCTGCATAACTGTCTGCTATGGGGGAGCTACTGCACAGGATCGAAAGAAGCTGCAAAGGGTTGTAAATTTAGTCGGCTCCATCGTAGGTATTAGCCTACAAAATACCCAGGACATCTTCAAGGAGCGGTGTCTCAGAAAGGCAGCGTCCATTATTAAGGACCTCCAGACTTACATTAGTACCTGCTTTTACTAACCGAAAGAAATCCGAAGATTTTCACTTTTACAAAAAAAGGTGCCCGCTTTAAACTTGTGCTTACCCCGAGAAAGACTACCATGACCGTGAAGCCTTGAGCAGGCAGGTGTGTGCGCATGTGTGTACGTGCCGATTTTTTTCTACAAATCGGTTTTGGCTAAATCTTCCGGATTCTGGTAGGTGAAACTACACTGTACATACATTATTTCTACTTTATATAGGCTGTGTAATTATCATATCATTCCTGCTTTTATTATATGTTCGTGTTATTTTAGGTTTTATGTGTTATTTGGCGTGATTTGGTAGATTATTTTTTGGGTCTGGGAACGCTCAAAGATTTTTCCCATATAAATTAATGGTAATTGCTTCTTTGCTTTATGCCATTTCGGCTTACAAACGGTTTCATAGGAACGCTCTACTTTCGGATAGCGGGGGGAAACCTGTACCCTTTTCTCACTGTACCACTGGATAGGAGGATGAGAGGCTGAAGGCACACACTCAGCAATTCAGGAACAGCTTCTTCCCCTTTACCATCTGATTCCTAAATAGACTTTGAACCCTTGAACACTACCTTACTTATTTAAAAAATATATCATTTGTTTTTTGCATGATTTTTAATCTATTCAATATGTGTATACTGTAATAGATTTATTTTTTTTTCCCCTCTATGTTATGTATTGCATTGAACTGCTGCTGCCAAGTTAACAAATTTCATGACATATGCCGGTGATAATAAACCTGATTCTGATACGAAACTCTCAACCTCAGTGCCGTTGATGCAAGCAGAGACAAGTGCACCACTTCACTCCCTGAAGTCAATGATCAGCTCTTTTGTTTCGCTGACACTGAGAGAAACGTTGTCATGACACTATCGTATAGAACTGTAACTCAAATCAGTTTCAGAAAAAAAGATAAAAGATACAGAAAACCAGAAGCAATTCTGAACAGTTAACAAATACTACATTTGTTTAAGAGAAGGACTTCACAGCTGTGTGGATTACATCGCATCAAGCAGATTGGAGGCTTGATCTTTGGTACTTGACCAGCTTGCCATTATTCCTTACCAAAGCTCACATGATCAATGGCCCCTTGTTATGAATACCAGGCAATAAAAATAAATAGAAGAATACAAGATGAGGGAAGATTACGTCTCATTTGGTCTCCAGGAAAACAAGGTTTGTTCTTACAAAGCAGTACCACCAAGATTAATTTTATACCATATTTTTTCTTACCATTTGAGTCCTTGCAGAAGGCTCCATTGAACACAAGTTTTTGGCCAGGAGCTCAATCATTTTCTGACTTGCCATGCCAACCATTTCTTTCATGTTACAGTTGTCTAAAACTTCCTCAAGCACTGTAAAAACAAGTTGAGCATAAGTTTTAATCAGTCCCAAACATAAGTAGTAACAAAAAGGAGCAAGAAAAAAATTCCTTGAATAGAACAATCATGTAAAGCAGATATAAGGATCAGTAATTTATTCTACCAAAAAGTTGTCCATTCAATCTGTTGAAAGCTGTAGATAGCAGGACTCCATACAATCATTCATAAAAATAACTACACCTATTCCATATTTATGTGCCACATTCTATAGACTAGATGAATGCACAATTAGCTTAAATTATGCACACAAAACTGCAGATGCTGGAAATATTGAAATTGCTGGAGGAACTCAGTAAGTCAAGTGGCATCAGTAGAGGGGAATAAACAGTTGACATTTAGGGTTGAAACATTTTGTCGGGACTGGAAAGATCCTGACTTGCTGAGTTCCTCCAACACCTTACTCCCACATAGGAGATTAGTGGGCAAAATTAGGGCACATGGTGTTGGGGGCAGACTACTGACATGGATTGAAAATTGGCTGGCTGACAGGAAACAAAGAGTAGTGATTAACGGGTCCCTTTCCGAATGGCAGGCTGTGACCAGTGGGGTACCGCAAGGTTCGGTGCTGGGACCACAACTGTTTACAATATACATTAATGATTTAGATGAAGGGATTAAAAGTAACATTAGCAATTTTGCTGATGACACAAAGCTGGGTGGCAGTGTGAGATGTCAGGAGGATGGTATGAGAATGCAGGGTGACTTGGACAGGTTGGGTGAGTGGGCACATGTATGGCAGATACAGTTTAATGTGGATAAATATGAAGTTATCCACTTTGGTGGCAAGAACAGGAAGGCAGATTACTATCTAAGTGGAGTCAAGTTAGGAAAAGGGGAAGTACAACGAGATCTAGGTGTTCTTGTACATCAGTCAATGAAAGCAAGCATGTAGGTATAGCAGGCAGTGAAGAAAGTTAATGGCATGCTGGCCTTTATAACAAGAGGAATTGAGTATAGGAGTAAAGAGGTCCTTCTGCAGCTGTACAGGGCCCTGGTGAGACCCCACCTGGAGTACTGTGTGCAGTTTTGGTCTCTAAATTTGAGGAAGGACATTCTTGCTATTGAGGGAATGCAGCGTAGGTTCACAAGGTTAATTCCCGGAATGGCGGGACTGTCATATGTTGAAAGATTGGAGCGACTGGGCTTGTATACACTGGAATTTAGAAGGATGAGAGGGGATCTGATTGAAACATATAAGATTATTAAGGGATTGGACACGCTGGAGGCAGGAAGCACGTTCCCGCTGATGAGTGAGTCCAGAACTAGAGGCCACAGTTTAAGAATAAGGGGTAGGCCATTTAGAACAGAGATGCGGAAAAACTTTTTCACCCAGAGAGTGGTGGATATGTGGAATGCTCTGCCCCAGAAGGCAGTGGAGGCCAAGTCTCTGGATGCATTCAAGAGAAAGTTAGATAGAGCTCTTATAGATAGCGGGGTCAAGGGATATGGGGAGAGGGCAGGAACGGGGTATTGATTGTGTATGATCAGCCATGATCACAGTGAATGGCGGTGCTGGCTAGAAGGGCCAAATGGCCTACTCCTGCACCTACTGTCTATTGTCTTACTTGTTGTTGAAATTATTTTTTTTTATGTAGGGATACAGCGTGGAATAGGCCCTTCCAGCCCTTTGAGTTGCACCGTCCAGCAACACTGACTTAACCCTAACCAAATCACTGGACAATTTACAATGAAGGCTTAGCAGAGCAGACTCGATGGGCTGAGTGGCTTAATCCTGCTCCTTTTTCTTACTGTCTAAAGGGGTGGGGGGAAGAAGTGCAATAGTGATAGGGGAAGTGCATAGTTAGAGCAGCAGACAGATTCTGTGGAAGTGAAAGGGACACCCAGATGGTAAGTTGCCTCCCAGGTCCACAGCATTCCAAAGGGGGAGTGTGAGCAATCAGACAATGTGGTACATGTTGGTACCAACGACATAGGCAGAAAAAGGGAGGTGGTCCTGGAGAGAATATAGATAGTTAGGTACTAAGCTGAAAAGCAGGACTTCCAGGGTAGTAATCTCTAGATTGCTGCTTATGCCACATGCCAGTAAGGGCAAAAATAGAATGATCCAGCAGGTGAGTGTGCAGCTGAGGAAATGATACAGGGGGCAGGGTTTCAGATTAGGATCTGTTCTGGGGGCTTATACAAAAGAGGGCATGTTACACATGAACTTGAGGGCCACCAATAGCCTTGTGGGCAGGCTTGCTAGAGCTGTTGGGGAGGGTTTAAACTAATTTGACAGGAGGATGTGAAATGCAGTGATAGGGATGTGGATGGGGCAAGTTGGTATACAAGTTGATGCAGTGTGTAGTGATACTGTAAGGAAGGGTAGGCAGATGACAGGGCAAAATTGTAGTCAGTGGGGTAAGTTGAAGTGTAACATGGGAACAATCTCGTAAAGAGTGATGAATACAGAACTGAAGGTGTTATATTTGAATTCACATATTGTATGGAATAAGGTAGATGATCTTATAGTACAGTTACAGATCGATAGGTATGATGCTGTGGGCATTAGAGTCATGGCTCAAAGAAGATTTGAGTGTTGTTGCTCCTACTAAGAAGGTGCTTAAGAAGCTGAAAGATCTGAAGGTAGATAAGTCACTAGGACCAAATGAACTATACCCCAGGGTTCTGAAAAGGGTAACTGAAGATATTGCAGAGGCAGTAGTAATGATTTATTTATTTATTTAGAGCTGAGCAGGCCTTCCTGACCCATGCTGCCCTAGCAACCGCCGACAAACCTGACTAACTCTAACCTAACCATGGGACAATTTACAATGACTAATTAACCCACCCGGTGCATCTTTGGATTGTGGGAGGAAACTGGAAGACCCAGACAAATCCATGCATTCCATGGAGAAGACGTACAGAGACTCCTTACAGAACAGCACCGGAACTGAACTCCAAGCTCCGGAATGCCCCGAGCTGTTATAGTGTCTCACTAACCGTGCCACTACCATGGCGCCCAATCTTTTATTAATCTCTGGACTTTAGAACGGTTCTGGAAGGCTGTAAAACTGCAAATGTCATCCACTTTTAATATTACAGATGAGGTTTTGGGGTATTTGGAGGCAAAGTCAGCATGGTATCCTTCAGGGGCCCACGGAACTAGCATGGATAGAAGATTGGCTGACTGGCAAGAGGCAAAGAGTGTGAATAAAGGGGGTCTTTTCTAATTGTCTGCTGGTGACTAATGGTGTTCCGCAGGGACTGGTGTTGGGACCACTCCACTTCTTTGCAAGTTATATGTCAAGGATTTGGACATTGTGGCCAAGTTTGCGGATGGTACAAAGATAGGTGGAGGGGCAGGGAGTTTGAGGAAGCAGGGAATCTGCATTAACAGGAGAAATTCCAAAAATCAGAGGTGCAAATGGACTTGGGTGTCCTTGTGCAGGATTCCCTAAAGGTTATCTTGCAGTTTGAGTCAAGGCAAATACAATGTTAGTACTTACTTCGAGAGGACTAGAATACAGAAGCATCTATTTAATGCTGAAGCTTTATAAAATATTGGTCAGACTGCACTTGGGAGAATTGTGAGCAGTTTAGGCCCCTTACCGACAAAAAGATGTGCTGCCATTGGAGAGGATCTAGAAGAGGTTCACAAGAATGATTCTGAAAATGAAAGGGTTAATGTATGGGAACGTTTGATGCCTCCGGGCCTGAACTTGCTGGAGTTTAGAAGAATTAGAGAAGATCTAATTGAAACCTATTGAATACTGAAAAGCCTAGATAGAGTGGATGTGGAGAAGATGTTTCCTATAGTGAGGGAGTCTAGGACCAGAAGGCACAGCCTCAGAAGAGAAGGACATCAATTTAGAACAGAGATGAGGAGGAATTTCTTTCAGCAGAAGGTAGTGTATCTGTGGAAGTCACTGCAACAGGAAGCTTTGGAGGCCAAGTCATTAAAAGCGGAGGTTGACAGATTCTTGATTAGTCAGGGCATCAAAGCTTATGGGCAGAAGTCAAGAGAAAGGGGTTGAGAGGGATAATAAACCAGTTATGTTGGAATGGCAGAGCAGACTCAATGGGCTGAATTGCCTGATTGTTTTTTATGTTTAATTCTTTTCCTATGTCTTATGGTCATTACTGTTTGATGTAAACACCATTAGGGCAAGAAAATCACTTTTACCTGCTGGCCAGCCATGAAACAATGGATTCCTGGAGCATATATCTGAATGAACAATGAACTTAGTGATTTTCTGATCAACCGACTGTTTTGATGGGTTGGTCAGCACCATGTAAGGCATTAGTTCCATCCAAATCTGGTGTGTTAGCTGTGCACTCCCATTATGCAGATTTTCCATGTTTAATAAGTTAACTGCTTCTTCAAGAACAACATACCTATTGGCAATTAAAGAACAGTAAGTTGAACTGGCAATAAACATTTAAGCAAAACACATAAATCCTCGTGTGATTTATTAAAATGCAATGAAGCAACATTTTCTTGGCCATCAGTTTTGCAGTTAGTGCAATGTCTTCTTCATCCATTGAGTAGAGATATTGTGCAGCATACATACAATTCATTGTAAATTCTTCCACTCACTCAGTGCATCAAATACTGTGCATTACTCTAGTGCTCTGCAACTAATTAAAGAGGTGCAAACGTACCCAACCCAAATTTGAAAACCTGAACAGTACAGGTCTGTAACAGGTCTCTTTATGAATAATTAAAATATGACACAAGGATATATTAATAAGGCCAAAATTTGATTGTCAGTGCATCAGCGATGGATGGGTTAATGCTAACAATAACCAATCTGACAGGAGGATAGCAAAAAATTAATGCTTTAGCTCCTGATAAACATTTTGTAACTGTTGGAAAGAATGAGATGGCATCAGCCAAGACTCAGTTACCCCCAAATAAAGATGGCTAGCCTTGTTAGTGGTATCTATCTCCTGTTGAAATGTGCTTTTTCAGAACAAACACTTTCGTTTCAACAGGGAGAAAGGAGGGAGATATTTGAATTTCTAATATTAAGTATTTCTAAACATTCTAATTATCTCTAAGCTATATAAACATTTATCTTTATAATGTTACCCACCAGTGTTCATTCTCAGAAAGATTCACCTGTCGAAACAGTGACAAAAGAGAAGAAACTTTCTCTTCGTGGACCAAACGTCTTGAGTAGGCCTAAAAATTAAGCAAAATTACACTTTATCATGAAGTTTAGTTCATTGTTTTACAAAATCTTAGCTTTTTGTTAAGACAGCAGCAGTGGATGACAGCTGCCAAGGTCACCCAAAAATGAATCCTAGACATTGGTCAGTTGCCCAATTAAATAGCAACTCGCTTTTAAAAAAAGCTTCCGAAGAACTTCTGATGAAAGAGCCGGTCTAATTGACAGAGTTATTTTTAAAATGATTGTTATTAACTGTAAATAGTCAAGGAGGGCATCTGTTTATAACTTTTGTACAAGGAGTCCAATAGACACGCTGACATGTGGCATGAGAAATACAACACAAGGAAATATACTGTATACTCAATGGCCGCTACCTTCTCTCCTAAATAAAGGGGCCACTGAGTGGATGTTCATGGTCTTCAGTTGCTGCAGCCCATCCACTTCAAGGTTTGACACGTTGTGCATTGAAAGATGTGCTTCTTAACAACACTGTTATAAGGTGTGGTTATCTGTGATACTGTCGCCTTCCCATCAGCTTGAACCAGCCTGGTCTTTCTCCTCTGACCTCCTTCATTAGAAAGACATTTTCACCCACAAAATTGCCACTCACCGGATGCTTTTTGTTTTTCACACCATTCTCTGCAAACTCTAGAGACCGCTGTGTGTGAAATCCCAAGAGATTAGCAGTGTCTGAGTTACTCAAGCCACGCCATCTGGCACCAACAAACATCCCATACTCAAAGTCACTTCAGTCACATTTCTTCCCAATCTGGTGTTTGCTCTCAACAACTGAATCTCTTTACCACGTCTGCATGCTTTTATGCATTGAGTTGTTGCACGATTAGCTGATTAGATAATTGTATTAATGAGCAGATGTACAGGTGTAACTAATAAAGTGGCCACTGTGTGTATGTTCTACAAGTTAATCTGTCAAACAAATACCGTAGATTCCGGACTACAGAGCGCACCTGATTAAAAGCCGCTGGCTCTAATTTTAGAAATAAAATCAATTTTTTACTTGTACAGGCCGCACCGGATTTTCGGCCGCAGGTGTCCCACGTTGTAATATGAGATATTTACACAGAAAGATATTACACGTGAGGATTTTTTAACTTTTAATTAAATCCATATGGTAACAAACAAATATATATTGCAAATGCTTTTTTTCGAACCGTGCCTGTAATACGGCTACTTTTAAATATACATACGTATCGGTAACACAAATTACGTTGCATATACTTTTTTACTGAACAGCACGAACAACATTCCAATATCTCCTAGCGACTGGTAAAAATATATATACTGCAGCCTACCAGGAAAAGTTATTGATCGCCTTTAACTTAAAAGCAGCGTTTTTGCTCGGGTCTAATGAGCTCGCGTAACGCGATCGGGTCTAATGAGCTCGCGTAACGCGATCGGGTCTAATCGGGTCTAATGTGCTCGGGTCTGATGAGCTCGCGTAACGCGATCGGGTCTAATCGGGTCTAATGTGCTCGGGTCTGATGAGCTCGCGTAATGCCCCCACCTTCCCGTTTATCGCAAACCGGTATCCCACAAGACGCGGCGAAACCAGGTGTGACGTCATAGCATCCCGCGATGTAGTACAGAAAACAAATATAGTTAAAACACTTCTAACTTTAACTAACAAATGAATTACTAAGCGAAAATATTATAAACTAAGTAACTGCCATAAAGGCAGCACAATGCTTTTCTTCGAGTGTTTTCCATGTTGATGAGGGTGAGTACAAATGACTGATTTACAATAATTTAATTGTGAAAGTGCGCTTGATTTATCGTACAATTTCATTGGACCTCTGTGAACTACTCATCAATTTTATTGGTCTACTGTTACGAGGCAAAATGTTTACGAGGCGGCATGAAAAAAAACCATGTATTAGCCGCTCTGGATTAAAGGCCGCAGAGTTCAAAGCTGTTCAAAATGTGGGAAAAAAGTAGCGGCTTATAATCCGGAATCTACGGTACTCATTTGTTTTGCGGAATGCTGATCTTCAAAAATGGAAATTCTTTAGAGACAAAAGGAAATGTTAAATACAATTGACTTCCGACCATGTTTTATTCCACTCAAGTTAGAGACAACATACCTTATGTTGGTTAAATATGATACAAATTTAAGAGAAGATACTCTCAGAATATACTACAGGAAATATTCAGGAAAGGGAGGCAAGAGACATGTAAAAATGAAGCTGTTGTTTTCAATAGGTACACCAAAAAGTGGCAGCAAATTTCATGAATTACTCATCTGGGATAGAACCAGATTTGCATTGCACCTTTTACAACCTCAAAATGCAGAAACACTTTGCGGTAGATGGAGAACTTATGATCTGCGGTCATAGCCACGATACAGAAAACATAGTACCGTAGATGTCGGATTATAAGCCGCTACTTTTTTCCCACATTTTGAACAGCTTTGAACTCTGCGGCCTTTAATACGGTGCGGCTAATGCATTATTTTTTTCATGCCGCCAAAAACATTTTGCCTCGTAACAGTAGACCAATAAAATTGATGAGTAGTTCACAGAGGTCCAATGAAATTGTACGATAAATCAAGCGCACTTTCACAATTAAATTATTGTAAATCAGTCATTTGTACTCACCCTCTTCAACATGGAAAACACTCGAAGAAAAGCATTGTGCTGCCTTTATGGCAGTTATTTAGTTTATAATATTTTCGCTTAGTAATTCATTTTCTAGTTAAAGTTAGAAGTGTTTTAACTATATTTGTTTTCTGTACTACATCGCGGGATGCTATGACGTCACACCCGGTTTCGCCGCGTCTTGTGGGATACCGGTTTGCGATAAACGGGAAGGAGGGGGGGAGCGGCATTAGATCTGAGCGAACGCTGCTTTTAAGTTAAAGGCGATCAATAACTTTTCCTGGTAGGCTGCAGTATATATATTTTTTACCAGTCGTTAGGAGATATTGGAATGTTGTTCAGTAAAAAAGTATACGCAACGTATATTTAAAAGTAGCCGCGTTACAGGCACAGTTCGAAAAAAAGCATTTGCAATATGTATTTGTTTATGTTACCATATGGATTTAATTAAAAGTTAAAAAATCCTCACGTGTAATATCTTTCTGTGTAAATATCTCATATTACAACGTGGGACACCTGCGGCCGAAAATCCGGTGCGGCCTGTACAAGTAAAAAATTGATTTTCTTTCTAAAATTAGAGCCAGCGGCTTTTAATCAGGTGCGCTCTGTAGTCCGGAATCTACGGTAGTTATTTTACGCTAAATACAAGAAAATCTGCAGATGCTAGAAATCTAAAGCAACGTGCACATAATGCAGGAGCAGCTCAGCAGGCCGGGAGGGAGGAAACTTCTTGTATTACTTCTTCGCCTCCCCATACCCCCCAGCTTCTTACTCTGACTTCCTCACTTTCTTTTCAGTCCCAATGAAGGGCCTCGGACCAAAACATTGACAGTTTACTCTTTTCCATAGATGCTGTCTAGCCTGCTGAGTTCCTCCAGCATTTTGTGTGTGCTGCAGTTATTTTTTGCAGCGCAACTGTTGATAGCCAGGTCAACTATGATGGATAGTGAAATTTAAGTACTGGATATAGTACCAGGGACAATTCTCATATTCCTTTCCAGACAGTGCTGCAGCATGTTCTAAAGAGATGTTGCAGGTGAGAAGGTTACCAAGCTGACACAAAATGGGCTTATTACCCAGGCCCAACTTACCACCAATTAGAAGAAAACTCTAAACTCACCTCCAGAGCTTGAAGAGCAACAAGAACTACTTCTGGACTGTCATCTTTTATTCGTTCCAAAATACTTTCTTTCAAGAAAGTATCATCATATCCCTCCTTTAAAAGAAGTTTTCAAATTAATAACAATTCATGCTACCTTCTATGATCAAACAGCTGGCAAATTCAAGTAACATTCCAATGCCTATAGTGTGTCTGACAATAGATATTAAACAGGCATTCATCATGTTCAAGCTGCCGCCCCAAGAAGCTGGCTGATTACGACATACATTATCAGGTTGGAACCAAAATGTTTAAAGCAAAGTGATGCAGAATTATACAATTCTTAGATTTGCAAATTATAAAACCACATTACTTAAATGAAGATCATCACTGAATGCTTATAGCATTGGAAACTACTTGGCCACTATAATTCTATCTACTAGCTTTATGTAAGGAGCAATCCAGCCAATCTCTCAATTCCAGTAAGCCCTGAAAATTCTATCTCCACTGCTACTCTGACATTGCGTGGTGTCAAAATATACACCTTTGTTTTGGATTGCTGTCAAATGTGAACAGTTTGTCTCTACATACACTGTGTTTGAAAGCGTCTTTATCAGAATTCGCTGTGACACCCTCTACTCTACCTGCATAATTTAAGTCCCTTATTGCTGGAATAATTTTTGTAAATTTCTCTAGCACTCTCCATTTACACATTTCCCAATAATCATTTAAGAATGTCTTCCTTTTAAAGAAAAAAAGACATTGAACTACTCAATCTAAAACTATTGTGATATACTGTCAAAATATACTTCAGTAGCTCAATATCTCAAACTGTTAAGGACGTGGTTAAAATTTATTGCCTACAGAATACCTCACTAACACACTATGCTACACTAACATGCAGTGATTAGTAGCTGTTACGTCTAAGGAAGGCTTCATTTCATTTCACATCTCTCGTACATTGAAACCTAGGAGAAAGACTTTTCACAGGCCCTGTAATGACATGGTCTTGGCCTAGAATTAATCACTTATCACTTGTTAACTTCACCATGAGCAGCCTGCCTGTCACTTCAGATAGTTGTAACTTCACAGCATTAACTTGTAAATGGAATGCTTTTAAATTTAGGGATTTGAAAAGTCCCATGACATTCACTTCAATAATCAATTCCTTTACATAGATTTTAGATTACAAAATCTTCGGATAAAGCAAGCAATTAAAAACAATGAAATGGAACTTTCCAGAAGAGATTTGCATTTTATAATATTTAATATTCCTTCCCGGACTTCCCCAAGTACTTTATTGCCAATTTCATAGCTTTGAAATGTAGACAGTTTTGCAATATGGCAACCAATCAGTGTAGAGCAATCAACCACAAACAGAGTATTATAGATAGCTCAGTTTTAATACTCAATAAAACCTAGACATTGGCCAAGAAATTTATTTATTGAGACACACCATGGAATAACCCTCCTGGCCCTCCAAGCTGTGCCAGTCTGTGACCACTGGTTTAACTATAACTTAATCATGGAACAATGTACAATGACCAATTAATCTACTAACCAATACATTTTTGGACTGTAGGTGTGTATGTATTCCATGGCGATGACGTATAGACTCCTTACATATGATGTCAGAATTGAACTCTGATCCCCAAAGCCTTAAGCCAGGGGTTCCTAGCCTGGGGTGCACAAACACCTTGCTAAATGGCATTGCTCCATGGCATTAAAAAAGATTGAGAACCACTACCCTAAGCTGTAATTGTGTCTCGCTAACCGCTATATTACCATAGTGCCTGCCCCTCCTCCAAAATTGTGTCCTGAGACTTTTTATATTCACTGGAGTGAGAAAAACAGGGTCTCATATTAACCTTTCACCTCTCAAAACAACTCTCTTCACTGACATATTAAAGCAGGCTTTTGTGCAGTGAAACAAACAGGGAGTTGCTATTTGGAGGTTCGAATGCTAACAATATGGCTGAACATGCAGAGCGAATACATTGGTCAATAATTAAACCGTGCATTACCTGTGAGGTTTTAATGATTTCCTTTAAGTGTTCCACAGCAGATATTCGGACGTTAAGCCGTGGGTGATTGAGACTCAGCAACAGAGATGTGTCAGAATCTGTCAACAACTAAAATCGTGATATTTTGGTTAGAAGTTATTAAAGAATAGATTTCAGTTGACTTTACCAGAAGGACATGGTTCCACAAGCCCCAAATCTAGCCCAAGCACTTGTACTTACATGAGTAAAAACAATTTACCATCAGAAACTATTGGACTTGGAAGGTTAACTGTCAGAAAATATGAGCCCATCTCATGCTCTTCCAGTGAGAGCCAACTAACAGCTATCTAGAGCAGGGGTTCCCAACCTGGGGTTCACAGACCCCTCGGTTAATGGTAGGATGCCATGGCATAAAAAAGGCTGGGTACCCCTGATCTAGAGTTAGACCCTCTCTCAGCTTTTCCCTTTGTAACTGTGATGTCAATTGTACCTATGACTATGAACATCATAGGGAAAAAATGATATGAAACCAGGGTGCAGAAAAGATATACCAGGATGTTGCCTGGACTTAAGGGCCAGAGCTAAAAGAACAGGTTGTGTAAATACGTTCCTTAATCAATACTTAGATGAGAGAGTGTGCAATTCTAGATCTCCTATGAGGAAATGAGACAGGACAGGTGATAGAAGTTTGTGCAGAAGAACATTTTACATCTAGTGATTATAATGCCATTAGCTTCAAGGTAATTAGAGCATAGAACATAGAAATCCACAGCACATTACAGGTCCTTCGGTCCACAATGTTGTGCCGACCATGTAACCTACTCTAGAAGATGCCTAGAATTACCCAGCCACATAGCCCTCTATTTTCCTAAGCGCCATATACCTATCTAAGAGTCTCTTAAAAGGCCCTATTGTATCCGCCTCCACCACCATCGCTGGCAGTACATTCCACGCACCCACCACTCTCTGTATGAAAAACTTACCATTGACATCCCTTCTGTACCTACTTCTAAGCACCTTAAAAACTATGCCCCCTCGTGTTAGCCATTTCAGCCCTGGGGAAAAGCCTCTGGCTATCCACAAGATCAATGCCTCTCATCATCTAATACATCTCTATCAGGTCACTTCTCATCCTCCGCTACTTCAAGGAGAAAAGGCCAAATTCACTAAACCTATTCTCATAAGGCATGTTCTCCAATCCAGAATTATGCAAGAGCATAGGTCAGGTCCTCAGGCTGGGATTCTGAATTGGAGAAAGGCCAATTTTGATGGTATCAGCAAGGATTTGGCAAGTGCGGATTGGGTCAGTTTTTTTTTGGCAAAGGCGCACTTGGTAAAGGGAAGGCCTTCAAAAGTGAATTGTATAGAGTACAGAATTTGTACGTCCTTGTCAGAATAAAAGACAAGGATAACAGGTTTATGGAATCTTGGTTTTTGAGAGATATTGAAGCTCTGGTAAAGAAAAAGGAGGTGCATAGTAGGTATAGGCAGGCAGGAAGAAATGAGGAGGGCTAAAAGAAGTTATGAGGTTGCTCCAGCAGACAAGGTGAAGGAGAATCCTAAGGGCTTCTACTGATATATTAAAAGCAAAAGGATAGCAAGGGACAAAATTGGTCCTCTGGAAGATCAGAATGGTAATTTATGCGTGGTCAAAAGAGATGGGAGAGATCTTAAATAGATATTTTTGTCTCAGTATTTACGAGGGAAATGAACACAGAATCTATAGATGTGAGGAAATGCAGCAGCGAAGCCATGGACCCTGTACAGATTACTGAATAGGTGGTCTTGAGGCAAATTAGGATGGATAAAACATCAGGGTCTGACAAGATGTTCTCTTAGACCTTGTGAGAGGCTAGTGCAGAAACTGCAGGGGCTCGAACAGAGATACTTAAAATACCTACAGTTGAGGTGCTGGAGGATTGGACGATAGTAAATGTTGCTCCGTTGTTTAAGAAAGGCTCTAAGAATCAGCCAGAAAATAATATGCCAGTGAGTCTGACACCAGCAATGGGAAAGTTATTGTCAGCTATTATTAGGGCTGTATTTGCAACTATTTGGATAGACAGGGGCTGATTATGGATAGACAACATGGTTTTGTGTGTGATAAGTTGTATCTAACACACTTACAGATTTTTTTGAGGAAGTTGCCAGGAAAGTCGAAAAGGCAAGGCGGTGAATGTGGTCTGCATGGACCTAAGTTGGGGATTTGACAAGGTCCTGCATGGAAGGTTGGTCAAGAAGTTTCAGTTGCTTGGAATTCAAGACGAGGTAGTAAATTGGTTTAAACATTAGCTTCGTGAAAGAAGACAGAGAGTGGCTATAGATGGCTGCCTCTTTGACTGGAGGCCTGTGACTAGTGGAGTGCTGCAGGGATTGGTGCTGGGTCCATTGTTGTTTCTCATCTATATCAATGATCAGGATGGTAATGTGGTGAACTGGATCAGCAAATGTGCAGATGACACCAAGATTGGGGGTGTAATGGATAGAAAGGAAAACTATCAAAGCTCCAACAGTGGGATCTGGACCGGCTGGAAAAATGGCAGATGGAATTCAATGTCGACAAGTGTGACGTGTTGCACTTTGAGAGGACGTATCAGGGTAGGTCTTACACAGTGAGTGGCAGAGTACTGTGAATCACAGTAGGACAAAGGAATCTGAGAATACAGATCCATAATTCCTTAAAAGTGGCTTCACGGGTAGATAGGGTCGTAAAGAAATGTTTTGGCTCACGAGCCTTCATAAATCAATGTATTGAGTACAGGAGTTGGGATGTTATGTTGAAATTGTGTGAGATGACGATGAGGTCTAATTTGGAGTATTATGTCTAATTTTTGTCACCTACTTACAAATAAGATTGAAAGAATGCAGAGAAAATTTACAAAGATGTTGACAGGACTTAACCTGAGTTATAGGGAAAGGTTGAATAGGTTACGATTTTATTCCCCAGAATGTAGAAGATTGAGGGGAGATTTGATAGTTATACAAAATTGAGGGGTACAGATAGGGTAAATGCAAGCAGCATTTGAGACTGGATGACACTACAACTAAAGGCCAAGGGTTAAGGGTGAAAGAAGAAATGTTTAAGGGGGAATAATAAGGGGGAACTTTTTTACTCAGAGGGTAGTGAGAGTTGTGGAACGAGCTGTTAGCACAAGTGGTGGATCCGGGGTCAATTTCAACATTTAAGAAGAAAATGTGAATGGGTATGTAGGTTTTCGCAAATAAAACGGCATGTATATGGATAGAGGCCTATGGTCCGTGTGGAGGTCGATGACACTAGGTAGATGAATGATTTTGTAGACTAGATGTGCTGAAGGGCTGTTTCTGCACTGTAGTTTTCTATGAGTCTGTGATTTCCATGACAATAATCTGTTAAACTGGAGCCTATGGCATTCATTTGCAACATCAAGCAATACCTGGTCAGTTACAATAGGAACTATTCAAGGGGAAAAAAATCTCACCAACATCCATCAGTTCCAATCTAACTTTACACTTCAACTGAAACAATTTATAAATTACAATTCCTGATCCATTGTCTTGCAGGGAGATACTGGGCTTATCAATTGAGCTAAATATGAAGTCAGGCTCAGACATACTGCTTTCATGTAGCCAGTGTAGACGACAGACAGCAGGCAAAATGAAAGAAAAAGGTAGGTAAGAAATACTTCCATCAATGTGACATGAAATAGGACCCTTATTAAGGAGATAAAATATCTGTTCAAACCTATTGCAGCTTTACAGCTTTAGAAGGTACAACAGTAAATCATCCATACAAAATGCTTATGGCACAACCTAGAACATGCCTTCCTCTAACAGCAATTCTAGAAAGCAATTTCTTTCATTTTTTTAAAAAAGGACTACAATATTACAGTTTCTATGATGCAATAAGAGCAGAATGAAAACAGACATCGTTTCACTTCAATGTAATGTTAATTCTAAAGAACCATGACATTCAGTTGCATCTTCAAATTGAACTATTAAAATCAAAAAATGAAGTTTGCTGTAAAACAGATTTTTAAAACCTCGTTGCATCCCTGAGCATTGAGGCCAGTTTTACCTGATACTTGGCACTGCTCAAAGACAGAGAAATAAACTGGTTGAAGACATCCTGCTCTCTCTGGCTTGTAATTTTTTTCATCTGGCATCCCAAAGAAAATTCATAAGCTTTGGGGTATCTTCATTCAACAAAAAAGAAGTCATTAGATGGAAATAAAAGAAAGCCAACAACATATAGAAATGAAATTACACTTTAATGAAATGTTTAAAATAGGTTTAAAAAGAAAAGGTTGCCTTTATTTTCAGATCAAAAAATTCAATAAATACAGCAGCCTTAAAATCTACAAACTTTTGATGATATGCACCCTTTTCTTTAGCCACCTACTACCAGACATCAAAGCGACCTTAAGCTGAATTAAAATGACCACTTCACTGGCAAGAGGCACTGTCCCAGTATTACCTGTTCTCACAGATGTATAAAACATTACAGCCTATTCTAGATATATTATAACTGACTGCAGGAATGCATTGTTGGCCTTTCTCCAAAAACTGTGCTATTATTTTGCACTCAAAGTTCAAATCTCCCGAAGGCAGATACATCTTTGACAGTTCAACAAAAGTGCTTTCAGTTCAAAGAGTCGCACACACTTATGCACTAGTATGATATGCTTGTGTGGATATACAATGGATATACCTTACCTTGTTTCCAAAAGTCTGACCAAGGGCATAATTCTCTGATTTAATGCAGAAAGACTATCAGGGTCAACATCCTGTGTCGAATGAGAAATATACTCCTCGAGAAGCATGCTGGAAAACAATTCAGATGCTGCATGAACTAAATCAACAATAAAAATACATGAACCATAACAGTAAATCTCTGGTGAACTACAGCCAGACATTTATCTATATGAAACCTACCCAAAGATTGCTGGCTACAGGTCCTTACAGATGATGTGTGTGTTAACAGTTGCAATAACACATTATTCAGCAAATTTATCACATGGCAGATCCACTCCACAGAATTTGACACAGATTATCTATCACTTACTAACACAGGAATTGAGTGTTAGTTTTATTTTGAATTAGCTATTCTTTTACATTACGAGACAAACTAAAACAAAATTCAGAAAATCTTCTTTAAAAAACATTTCCCTTTAATAATAAGCTTGCAATTCTCAGTTAATATATTGTTTGTTTATATAAAGTATAATTACAAAAATGTAGTTATTTATTTCATAGCTTTGAAGTATATTTATTGGGAATTCCATTTTATCTTACCATTTAAAAAAAATTGAGTATAGTTCAGAGCATAAACATTGCCATCAGACACTGCAAGCAAGATCTTTACTCCTTCTTGAATAAAAGTAAGCTCCAGGTATGACAGGTACTTATCAGAATACATGATAAGATCATATGAATATATGGGATGCCAAGGCGGGCCTGAATTTTGGGGGGCAAAGGGGTTTCTGAAAATAGTGGCGGCATTCCAAACTATGCACGAGCAAGCAGGTCAAATAGTGTGAAGAACCAAAAGTGGGGCAGAAAATCTAACAAAAAAACCCACTATGTAATAGAATGAATGAATATGAATGGGAGAAAAACAATCACCAAAAGTATTCATTTGTCCAATCTCAAAATAAATGCCAGTCATAAAAAAAGCAAAGAAGCAAAACGTAAACTATATTTACTTGGCTGTAGTCTGGTCCAAGTTGTCCTGCAGTGTAATAGTCTGAAGTACAGCCTCTAGAAGTTGGAAATGTGTTTGTGCACCAGGACTTTTTTCCTCTTCTTCAGCTGTTTCAGCAAGAGAAACAAAATAATTCAATGAGTCATGCAACATTTTAGGCTACTAAATGCCACAGGGGATAAAAAGTTCAAAGAAGTGATTAAAAAAATGATCAAATGGATGAAGCACACAGATAATTCATTCCTTATTTTAGAAACTAAATTCAGATTAGGAAGGAAGTTTTTTAAAATGAAACAAGTCTGACATTTCTTTATTCTCTTCTTAGCATTTTCAAGCTTCAAGTAAAATAATGTAGAGAGCTGAGAGGTTAATTACTAAAGCTGGTAGATTTTAGTAGCATGGGGCAGATTTTCACAACTTGGTCACGGCATATCATTTTAAGAGTGATGAACAGGTTCAATAAATTTTTTACCTGAATATATCTAACTAAGGAGTAACAAAATGCTTAGCCTGTTGCATTGATAAAGACTCAATTACTTGAAACAGGAACTTTTGATGCTGTTCAACTTGCTGACTATTTCCAAAATTTCATTCTTGCCCCCTCAAATATCCAAAATCTGTAACTGTCTACTTTTTAATTTCATGCTTTTCTCACTCCTAGAACTCGTGTGTGTCTGTGCGTATGTATGTGTGCTTGCACGCACACGCCACCTCTCTACGGCAGGGGTTTCCAACTTTAACGCCATGGATTGTTACCACTAACAGAAGGGTCCATGGACCCAAGGTTGGGAACCCCTGCTCTAAAGACTCATGTGATGATTGGGTTGGGATTAAAAGTCATAGCTGAAATCTTGGAGCTTTTGAAAGATAGAGCAAAATAAACTTCTAGTTAAAAAATATTATAAATTGTGGAAAATATACAAAAAGGATAAAAGAAAACCATCCGACCATACCTTCATGAACCACTGCAGTCCTTCTAGTGAAGATATACTCAGTATTGTTTCGGCGAGGGATTCCAGGATTCAGACATGACAATGTCCAAACCAGGATGGTACGTATCTTGGAGAAAATCTAATAGTGATAGTGCTCCTGTCCAACTACTGCTTTGTCTTTCTTGGTGATTGACATCATGGGTTTAGGAGCCATTAAGGGAGTGGTCTAATTGAGTAACTGCAGTGGCTTTGTAATTATGCATTAAAAAAATAATTTGATTAGAAGTCAGTGAATAATATCTTCTGCCAAAAGCCAACACAATCGGAAGTGCAGAATATCTTGGTGAAACCCAATGATCAATTAACTGTCTGAAGAAGATGTGATAGTTAATAGATTGGAACATCATCTATTGACATTGGATTGGGATGAGGATTGACACCTTTTGGCAGATGGACATGCTTGTTGAACCAAATCTTGGGGAAGAATTAATGGTTTCAGATCAAGTAAACAAAAACACCCCTGAAGGATGTCCAGATACAGAGGACGTGGGCTTGCACATCTAGATTTGTTAACAGTCATTGGTAAACATGTATTTTAAACATCTACCAGGGCCCCCACAGGTTACGGCAGGGTGAACTAAACTTAACAGCTCGCATATTAGAGAGCTAATCACAAGCCAAGTTCCCCTGTGACAGATGGTCAAACCATCTTGCTGTTTCTCAAATGCTCAAAAGTATGAGTTCTATGCAAGTTGGCCATTTCTAAACTGAAGAGGATCTGTATTCTGGTTTTATTATGACAGCTTAAAGTATTACTTTTAAGTTAAATTGTTGTGAGTTGATTTAGCAGTTAGTTTTACATACAACTGTAAAATCTCTAATAAACTTTAGATGTACAATGTCTTTACTTTAAAGTTAAACCTTTGAAACAAAGGGTATTGAATACTACTTTTTGCCTAAAAGAACTAATTTTCAAAAGCAAAATGAAATGGCAATACTTGTTCTACAATCTTGTCATGAAACCACGGTTAAATAAAACTGACATCCTACTCTATTATAAAAGGTTTGCCTCACAATCAGAAATACTATTTTTCATGTGCAACTATAATCATAACTGTTCCATTGCATACCACTACAATATATTTGGAGAAGATTGTGAATATTCTCAGTGTCCAAGAGAACACCACATTAAGCACCACACCAACAGTCAGATCAACTGATCAACAGATTATCACCAATTCCTGTTTTTAGTATTTTAGTGTTCAAAAAAAAATTGCATTTTGTCTGCTTAATGACCCTAGCACTTCAAAGAAATTTAGAACTTGTGAAATGCTTAAAGACATTCAAGACCTGTGACAGTATGTTACATCACCTTATTTGTTCTTTCAATTCTGAAATATTTGCTTGATTTCGTTCAAAAGTTAACCATGTAGATTTCATTGTAAAATGAAACAGTACATGCTCCTGCCAGGCATCTGGTTAATTCAGAAGTCAATTAGAAATCATTAATTGAACTCAGTTGACTCAGATCTTGCAAAAATGAGCAAAATCTGTCGGTTCTGTAAAAGCATAAACTTCTCGTACTGATGGATTGTGATATTTTGTGAGACAACAGCAAAATTTTATATTTAAAGAGTTAAATTCTATTTATTTCTTATAAATTATAAGTGAACTCATCAGAACAGAAAGAAGCATGGCACGACTCATCAGGCCAGAGTGCACAAACTTTGCCAAGTGAGAGTTTTGGTGTAATTCTTGTGTTCTGGAGAACCGTGGGCATAGGAAGCACTGTCAGAGAGAGGAGCATGAGCACTGGATTGAGGTGGAACAGCTGATATCATTACAGTTTGCCCATCCATTGGGTTGAATGTATGTTTCAGAAGGTGGTCATCCTGGCAAAAAAAATTAACAAAGCCAGTGAACTTTCAAGAGACCCTTTAAAGACATCTTGCACTCCAGCCAGCTCTGAATAGAAGGGTTCACTTGGGGTGTAACAGGAACCTTAACAGCTGTACATAGTGGAATGGGTAAAGTCAAGAGAGCACTAGTTACTGGGGATTACACTACTGTGGGAGCAGAGAGTCACATGTGTAATTGCAGAATAACATGCTGCCTCCTTGGGGTAAGGTTCAAGGACATTGCTGAGTGGTTGGAGAAAGTGGGGGTTGGGGGTAAGATGAAGTAGAAATGACGAGCCAGAGGTCATAGCCCAGAATGGATCAATGACCAAGGTAAAGAAAGGGATGAGGATCTGAAGGCAGACTGCAGACAAATGGAAAGTGAACCTTCAGTTGTACATAGGACAGACAAGATAAGGATGGAAATTTCCTTCCACGACAAATGTGTTACTTAACACTGACTTGGCCATTAAGGATTCACCGTAACTGAAATAAAGGTGGAATTGTATCATTTAAAATTATCCAATTGCTGTTGCGGCATGAAAAGACATGGTTTTGAATGAACAGTCCAGGTCTCTGAATACTAACTTCAGTAATGTAACTGCTATGTTGCTCTGTGCAGGTGCCCTACACAACTAAAGTAACAAGAACAGCAGAAGTGACAGCCATATCTGTGTGATTTCACCACGCCTGTCTGTGGATCCGAGAATGAGTGCATTTTAAACACAAACCAGAACAGTACCTGTGATGATGGAATGGATCAGATTGGGGAGAAGATGACTGAGCAGGGGAGAAACTTTATATTGAACATCAATTGCTTGAAGATTCGTGATAAGGTCAGGGATATTACAGAGATTATTAAAGGTCCTGCAAAATAAAGACCACAATGATCAGAAACTGGGGCGTCTAAAATTCTTAACACGCGTGTCCCTTCCTTCCAAACTGACCAAGTATTTATTTATTTCTTTAGCAGTACAGCGAGGATTGGCCTTCCGCCCTTCAAGCCACATGGTCCCAGCAACCCCACAACCCCGACTAACCCTAACCTAATCACAGGACAATTTACAATGACAAACTGATCTACCCAGACTGCAGGAGGAAACTGAGCACCTGGAGAAACCCCACTCATTCCCCTGGCAGGACATACAGAGACTCCTGACAGATCAGTGTCAGGATTGAACACTGAACTGCAGAACACCCCAAGCTGTAACAGCACTGCGCTAACTGCTATGCTACTGTGGTCATGATAGAAAATTATTTTACATTAGGATCTAGCTAAATGGTGAATTCTCCAGGCTGGAGCCTGAGGTTGAGGAAGGAATATGAAACTTCAAAATGTAGAAACGTTAACCAGCTTGCTGATAAATGGAACAATCTGAACGACGTTACATTTCTCAATAAGACATCAATGCTATTTAAACTGTTTCACAAATAGGCTATTTTAGTCACTGCACGCACTTCATTCTGAAAATGTGTTCTGAACACATCTCTCAGGAATTTCTGCAATTTGCACTGTTTTAACAGACAATTTTTGTTCTAATTGTTCATGCGTTATGTGCCGTGTCGTTTGACGTGGGTGATCGTGGTGACCATGATTGTTCTTGGCAATTTTTTCTACAGAAGTGGCTTGCCATTGCCTTCTTCTGGGCAGTGTCTTTACAAGATAGGTGACCCCAGCCATGATCAATACTCTTCAGAGATTGTCTGCCTGGCATCAGTGGTCACATAACCAGGACTTGTGATATGCACCAGCTGCTCATACGACCATCCACCACCTGCTCCCATGGCTGCACGTGACCTAGATTGGGGGGGGGGGGGGGGGGGGGAATGGGGGAGAGGTCTAAGTAGGTGCTACACCTTGCCCGAGGGTGACTTGCAGGCTAGCGGAGGAAAGGAGCGCCTTATTCCTTTGGTAGAGACGTATACTGACCGCTCCACCCATTTGTAATACTACTACTTCAAGAAAGCAATATTAAAATAGTATCATAAACCCCTAACCCAAGAATTTAACATTATAGAAAAGTATTAAAACAATTCCTCTCAAAATGAAAGCTATGAAGCACTTACTTTTGACTAATCTTTTCACTCTTCTGATGCTGCAGTAAAATAATCAGGCAGCTTAATCCTTCTCGGATCAGAACTGGGATCTTCGCAAGCATTTTACAGATTTGCTGGGCTAGAGTATTTACCAGAGAAGACTCCAAGACAACTTTCACGGCAAGCTGAGAGACTATCATGTACGTAGCAGCTCTGTAATCTGCTAATGAAGATTTCAGTCCCTGAAAAAATGTAAGACAAGCACCATGAATTCCATTTACCCCAAAACACTGACACAAAAAGAACAAAGCTGAGCTTGCATGGAAGCACTAGGCATGAAAGGTTAGAAGTGAACAAGCAGTGCATACACATATCACTGCAACAAGGACTGCTATGTCATCTATTTGATCCTGATTGTTGCTGAGTGTATTATGGAGAACAACTAGGTCATCAGTCCTTTATTATACTACCTATACTTCATTAAATTAATGCTTTACTTGCAAACTTCTGCAATGCAAGGAAGTGAGCAGGGTTGACTCGTGAGCAACCTAAATTCATAAGTTTTTATAAGATGAACACCAATGCTTTCTCTTATGCATTAACTTCATCCACAGACAAAATTAGTTACCTTCTGGATATATGGAAGCAACTTAGCAACGATGGGGTCGGTGACTTTATCCGCAGCACTTAATGCTCCAACGATGGTCGATGCATAGAAAGAAAACAAGACTCTCAAATGTGCTGCAGTGTTGGGATAATCAGCAAATTCCTAAGGGAAAAGTGAAATAAATAACTATCAGAATTACTTGAAATGAGAACGTTTTTGACATGCAGAATGTGATTCTTTAAGGTTGTCATAGCCAGGGGAGGTGTTGGAGACAAAATCCCGCAAACTATTGAATGCTCCCAATGGCATGCGTCTCAAATAGCCTCTGCAACCAAATCCAGTTCCTGGCCTTCACATGTGGTTTAGCTAGTAAACTCGGTGGAACCATTTCTACTGACAGGAGAAGGGGCAAAGGGGGTTGCTGGTGCCTTAAAACCAGTTGTTTCTGACAGATTGGTCACGTCAGCCACGGTTAGCAGTTCATCTAGAAGGAAAACTCTGATCTCAAACCTCCGTTACCTTGTGGCTATACCCACTCATGGAGAAGGCTTCAGGAGTAAACCCTGAGGAAAAATCCAGAGCTGGAGTTCCTAAGTGGTCTCAAGTTGAATTCAATGTTGACTGGCAACTCCTCTGACACTGCTGGTACCAAACTGTATCAGTCTTTGCCATTCCTTTGGGATGGACAACAGCTTGCTCTTCATATCATACTGCCCTGGCTTGCATATCACGTAGAGAGCTATGATGCAATATTCATGGTTGACGCTGATTAACAGAGGGTTTCATACACGAAATGTGGCAACATTTCTCCCAATAACTCATGCATATATCATTAATTTTTGGCTGTTCTTCATTTGGGATGCTGGACTCTTCATTTATGGGGGACATTATGGAGGACATTACATGCTAGTCTAGTCTGTGCCTACATAAATATAGATTCAAAAACCAGCAATTGATACAGAGAGAAGTGGCAACCATGGGAACTACTTACTCTTCCTTAGCTATGAGGCACTGAACCCAACAGCATCCTTCTGCAGATCTCTGATGCAGATACAAACCTTGCAGAGCCACTAAGAATCCTTTGCTTTACCCATGACAATAGCTTTGATGTGAAAAGATTTTAAAGGGAAAAATGTTCAAAGTAAATTACAAGTGGAACAAAATCATTAAAATCTGGATATCCTTGGAACTTACAAACCTTGACTGCCTTGGTTACCAAACTACAAATAAAATCCATGAAGTCCAGATCTTTGTAACAATGCGTGATTAAAGTGCTCCTTGCCAATGGGACGCCTGGTTTCTGTGGGACAAAGGAAAATGCAACTTCTTTATTAGAATGTTTGTTTTCAATATTGCTGCTGCATCAGCTAAATAGAGAATATCCATGTCAAAGGTTAGAGGGAAAAGGCAGGGGAACAGGGTTGAGAGAGATCATAAAGTCTTGGTGGAATGGAAGGGCAACCCTGATGGGCCAAATGGCCTAATTCTGTTCCTCTGTTTTAAGGTTTATGGTCTACACACCTAATGCATCGCTTTCCCGATTTGAATGCAAACCCAAAGCATATCTAGTAGTAATTCCTTCTGTACAAGAATAACTAAGGCCAGAATCAGAATTGTTATCACTGCTTTGCGGCAACAGTAAAGCCCAAAGAAAAAAATTACTAGAAATTACAAATATATAAACAGCAAAACAACAAGAAGAGGTAGTGTTCATGGAAAATTCAGAAATCTAATGGCCGTGGGGAAGATGCTATTTCTGAATTGCTGAATGTAGGTCTTCAAAATCAAAAAAAAAATACAAAGAAGATGCTGATAATTTGAAGTAGAAATACGCTGGAAATATTCACAAACCAAAAAGTTAACTACTTCTTTTCTGCAGACGATGCCTGACCCGCTGAATGTTTCCCATAATTTTTATTTATATTTCAAGTATATAAGTTGTATATCCTGTAGAGTAATCTCGCTACCTCCCTTTAATTTAAAGTTAAATCATCTGGGTCAAATGCCAGTCACTCATCTTCAAGCGAATGTAATTAATAGGGACACACATTTGAGGGATTATAAAACATAGAAGAATATATAGAAAACCTACAACACAATATAGGCCCTTCAGCTCACAATGCTGTGCTGAACATGTACTTACCTTAGAAATTACCTAGGGTTACTACAACCCTCTATTTTTCTAAGCTCCATGTACCTATCCAGGAGTCTCTTAAAAGACCCTACGATTTCCGCCTCCACCACCGTCGCTGGCAGCCCATTCCACGCACTCACCACTCACTGCGTATCTGTACCTATTTCCAAGCACCTTAAAACAGTGCCCTCTCGTGCTAGCCATTTCAGCCCTGGGAAAAAAAACTCTGTGACTATCCACACCATCAATGCCTCCCATCACCTTACACACCTCTATCAGGTCACCTCTCATCCTCCGCCACTCCAAGGAGAAAAGGCCGAGTTCACTCAACCTGTTCTCATAAGGCATGCTCCCCGATCCAGGCAACAACCTTGTAAATTTCCTCTGCACCCTTTCAATAGTTTCCACGTCCTTCCTGTAAGGTGACCAGAACTGAGCACAGTACTCCAAGTGGAGCCTGACCAGGGTCCTACATAGCAGTAACATTACCTTTCGGCTCTTTAACTCAGTCCCACAGTTGATGAAGGCCAATGCACCATATGCCTTCTTAACCACAGAGTCAACCTGCACAGCAGCTTTGAGTGTCCTATGGACGCAGACCCCAAGATCCTTCTTCTCCTTCACACTGCCAGGCGTCTTACCATTAATACTATATTCTGCCATCATATTTGACCTACTAAAATGAACCACCTCACACTTAGCTGGATTGAATGCCATCTGCCACTTTTCAGCCCAGTTTTGCATCCTATTAATATCTCACTGTAACCTCTGACAGCCCTCCACACTATCCACAACACCCCCAACATTTGTGTCGACACCCCCAACCTTTGTGTCAGTGATTCTTCAGTGATAATTTCAATGTGAATCATTTACTGAATCACCAAACAACATGGTAAATCAATGAGTCATTAAAAACTGGCCCTGTTAAACCATACAAGATGCATTAATAAAATACCTTTTTAGAAATCAAAAGATAAGTTTCATTAGCCAATTTAAAAACTGCTTTGTATAAATAATCAACAGAAATGCAACGTTAAATCTTGGGCTCCGATTTTTATAATAATCTCACTGAGTTCAACTTTTTTTTCCGGATTTTTAAAAAAATTTCCAAAGCAAAACTTAAAATGAAATTCCTACAAAAAATTATGTGATTTATATGATCCATTAAACCAAAATATATGCGTATCACATATATTATAATTGTACAGTTTGAACATTATTTACCTGTATGCGCTGTAGCCAGTGCCAACGATAAGTTGCATCTTTGAGTTTAAGAAGCTGAATGGCTCTCACAAACACTTTTGTTTCGTGATAGGGAAGAATGCATCCAATCAAACTATCATGATTATACAGATGGATATGGAACCTAAAAAGATATACATATACTAGGTAAGAACACAGTATTCTAGTTCACTTTCTGGAAAAAGTTCTCAGGTCTTCAAAACAATGAATTTTGTCATTCAAAAGAATATCACTCAGTAAAATGTTTTAGCTTGCTTTGATAAAAAATCTACTGATTCATTGTTAATATTTGCTATTCTAAGGATCTGTGAGTCCCAGTGTACAAACTGAAAGCCAACGTGGAGGTGTAGTAAGCAGTTAGGAAGTCAAATGGCATGTGGCCTTGATTACAAGAGGGCTTGAATACAGGAGTACAGATATTTTACTGAAATGTTTGGCTGAGACTGCATCTGGTGTATTGTGTAGTTTTGGACTCCATAGCTAACAACTGGATGTCCTTGAGAGATTGCAGAGAAAATTCACTGGAAAAGTTCCAGATTGGGTAGACCAGGTTTACATTATCAAGAGTATACGAGGGATTTCATTAATACCTAAAATTTCTTCCAGAAATTGACAGGCTGATGCTGGAAGCAAGTTCCCCTGATTGATGAGACCAGGAATCACAATTTAAGAATAAAGGGTAGACAATTTAGGATTAAGATGGGAAGAAATTTCTTCACTCAGAGGGCCAGGAATCTTCTGAATTCTCTATCCTAAAGGACTGTGGTCAGAGTTCATACAAAATATAGATCAATACATTTTAGACAAGATACAAGATTGTTTAATATCACTTCCAGTATACAATTGTAAAGGAGAACAAAATAATTGTTACTCCAGATCCAATGCAGCACAAAAAATACAATAAGATAAAGAACACAATAACAAAAAAATTACTTAAGATAGCTTAGATACATATATTATTTGTATGTCCATTAAGTGACAAGAGGCACAGGAGTGTCTGTGCAGAAGGTGACTCTGATGGTAAATGATAAAGCCAGGGCAGTGGGAGTTAAGGTGGGGTGGGTTAGTGGGTGGAGGTGTTGATCAACTGTTTGTGAGTCTGGTGGTCCTGGAGAGGATCTTGATGCCAGTGGGACAAACAGTCCATGAGCAGGGTGTGTGGAATCGATCATTATGTCACTGACCCTCTTCCAGCACCTTTCTGTATATGTGCTCTTGATGGTGGGTAGACTGTTGGGCAGTTTTGACTACCTGGTGTAGCGGTTTCCTGACCACTACAGCACAGTTTCCACACCATATAATGATGTGGCACGTTAGGATGCTCTCTACCACGCATCTGTAGGACACGAGCAACATTCCTTCTAATTTTTTTTTTACAGCTGTGTGGACCAATCACTGCTCTGATCGAGCAATTTTTACACAGCTTGAAAACTGTGAGGCACTTTAGATGTTGTTTTAGTAATACGAAGAATATTTAGAATGAAAATTGAAAAATCACATACTTTTGATTTTATTCATTAATTGAAGGGTATTATGAAATACAGTACACTGAAGAAAATCTTTCATATTTTGGAAACTTTTTCTGGCTGAAGCTGTGTGGCAACAAAGGATACATGCACGGGGGTTTTTCAGTTACTGCATGGCTGCATACCCACGGAGCTTCAAGGGAACGGTGAACGTGAGTATAGGTGTGCATAGTCCAGCTCCCTTCAGAAAGTAGAGGCTTTGGTGAGCTTTTCTGATTGTATATGACATATTCTGGGACCATGAGAGGTTGTGGGGGCTGTGTATTTCCAGCAATACACATCTGGACATCATGGGAATTAGAAAGGTTGATGTGCTGGGACAGCTAAGCGGAGCTGCTGCCTCACCACTATAGCAGCCTAGGTTCAGTCCTGTTCCTGGGTGCTGTTGGGGATGGTCAGAGGTCACTCCATTTAGTAACACAAAGATAAAAAAAACTTTAGCCAACTTGCCCAATAGAAGTTATGTTACTCGAGTTACCTGTGAATAAGCCATTCAAGGCATTTCTGGGCAGGCTTTAGCATGAAGAACGGAGATAAGCGTGTTAGGAAACGCAAAATATTTTCATTGAGCTGGGCATTCACTTCTTTAGTCTGGACACTACGCTCTAGACCTTTGGAAGCTTCACTGAACAGTGTTGACTGAAATTCTTCAAAAGATGGATCAATTCCAATAAGTTCCTCCAGGCCAGTACATCCTATATTTGAGAAAAGACAGACAGAATGAATAATTAAACAAGTACAGGGTGGTACTACGACATCAAAGCTTCCTACTTCACTCCAATTGAAAGGAGTAATATGTGTCACATTCTTATGCCGTCTTTCCTTTCTACAACTACCTGGGAAGCAAGAAAAGAAATTGTGGTTGTGATATCCACATCATCATCAGTGATGGGTGAAGAGTCAGCAGCCTGGATGGTGCCTAATGTAGTACTTTTATTTAAGAAGGGTGTGTGGCAAAGTAACTTACTGGAGAGGATTCTGAGGTATGATATACATGCATCTGGAAAGACAGGGGTTGATGGGAGATAGTCAGCACAGCTTTGTGTTTTGGAGATCACAACTCAGAAACTGGTTGAGTTTTATTAAAAAAAAAGTCAATGAGAGCAGGGCAGTGGACATGGCTTATACAGAGTTCAGTGACTCCTTCGATAAGTTTCTGCATGGTACGCTTCTCTGTCAAGTTAGATCACATAGGATCCAGGGAGAGCTAACTGACTGGATAGGTGGTAACACTGCAGTCAGCACAATGCTTTCCAGTGCCAGCAACCCAGGTTCAATTCCCACTGCTGCCAGTAAGGAGTTTGTACGTCTGCTCACGATTGTGTGGGTTTCCTCCGGGTGTTCCGATTTCCTCCCACAGTCTGAAGATGTACTGGTTGGTCGGTTAGTTGTCATTGGAAATTGTACCCTGATTAGACTAGCATTAAATCTGAGGGCTTGCTGGGTGGTGTGGCTTGAAGAACCAGAAGGGCCTATTCCACACTCTACCCCAATAAATAAATAAAAAGAATTGGCTTGATGGTAAGAAACAGAGGCTGATGGAGGAAAGTTGGTTTTTGGACTCAAGGCCCTGACTGGCTGTATTTCCCAGGGGTCAGTGCTGGGCCCTTTGTTACTTGTCATCTACATCAATGATTTGGATGAGAACGTATGGCATGGTTCACAGGTTTTACACTAAAATAAGTTGTTGACAGTGAGTATGGTTACAAGACTGATTTTCAGCTGGTTAAGTAGACTGAATATGGTAAATGGAGCTTAATTAGCATAAGTGCCAGGTGTTGCACTTTGGGAATACAGATGAGGAGAGGGTTTTCACAGCGAAGGGCGTGGCTCAGAGGACAGCTGTGGAACAGGGGGACCAAGGAGTAAGAGTACATGGTCCCTTAAAATGAAGTTGCAGGTAGAAAGTGATGAAGAAGGCTTCTAGCACTCTGGCCTTCATCAGTCAGTGCTTTGAGTACAGACGTTGGGATGTTATATCACAGTTCTACAAGATGTTTGGCTCAGTTTTGGTCACCCTGTTAAGGGAAAGATGCCATTAAACTGGAAAGAATGCAGTGATTTATAAAGATGTTGCTAAGACTCAAGGGATTGAATTATATACAGAGGTTGAACAGATTGGAGCATAGGAGAATAAGGGGTGGTTTTATAGACATATATAAAATTATGAGGGACAGGGAGAGGGTCACTGTGGAGTCTATTTTCCCCAGAGACAGGGGAATCAAGAGCTAGAGGGCACAGGCTTAAAGTGAGAAGGAAGAGATTCAATAGGAGTCTAAGGGACAACCGTTTCACTCAGTGCTCAGTATATGGAATGAGCTGGCAGAGAAAGTGGTTGAGGCAAGTACAAGAATGAGTGCATGGAAGGGAAAGGTCTGGAGGGATATGGGCCAAATTTGCAAAGTGGCATGAGCCGAGATGGGAAATCATGGTCGGCATGTGCCAATTAGGATGAAAGGCTCTATGATTTGACATTATAACTGAAGGAAGCAGGTCATTAAACTCAATAGCATTACGAAAATGAATGAATATATCAAGTGATAAGCACAGGCTGCTTTAGCTTCTGTAACATTAGCTTGCTTTCACACCACGTGCTTCATTTCTCATGGTGGCTAATAAATAATTAAAAAAAAACAGGATCAGGAGGAGAAAGGACAATAGAATCAATAAGCAACTTAGTATTTAAAAAGGGGACTAACACTGGAACCCCTTTTAGAAAAACCTTAGACAGAAAGTAAAGAATTGTAGATAAGTTTTGAGCTTTAATACATCATAAATAATTTATTTTAGAAACTGTTTTGAACATCCAGCAAATATCTCCATCAGCATTAACAAAGTTAAGCATTCTCTTGGGTGCTATATAATATTTGCACATGTGCATGCAAAGGTAAAACCTTCATAAGTAATCAAACAGGAAACTCTTTAATTATTAATGGTTTCAAGAAATAAGATATGTGGAATATGCCATGCAACAAAGCACTACACTGAGAAAGCAAAATGTAGACATTATGCACAAAAGATCTTAAAATGGCAGCCTCATTTGCCGACAGGTATGATACAGCTGACAACAGTTAGGCTGAGCAAAAACAAGATAGGTTTTGGCAGAAGAGTCTTACTTTTTGCCCGAATTACTGTCATTCTTATGCTTTCCGAAAAATAAATTTAGCAATATTGCTTGGAAAGAGAAGTTTTTACTATTGAAAGAGAGCAAAGGTTTTCATGGCTTCAAGATACTAATTCAGCTGGAATGCTGCATTACTGGGGGGGAGGAGTGGGATAAGAAAATTCAAAAATATTAAAACAAATGAAGGATAACCTCAATGGTACTATTCTACTGTCAAGGGCGTTTAGATTAAAAATATCAGGGCAAATGAGTAGTATGAAGGGATCAGAAAAATAACTTGTTGGTGCACAGGCAAAACCAGATTCAGTTAAGGGAGGGGTTCTCCACTTGTTTATATGCCATGGACCCTTATCATTAACTGAGGGGTTCGTAAACCCCAGGTTGGGAACACCTGATTTAATGAGTTTTATTTACAGCTTGGATGGTTGACAAAGAAGGGCAATATTAAGCTGTCAAAAAGAAAACATGGAAAAATATACCTGCACAATAGGGACAAAGGAGGTAGAAATGAATTATACCCACGCAGACGATTAAATAATTATATAAACAAGTATAGGAGTAACTCGACCTACATTCACAAGAGACTATAAATTTTTTTTTAAATGCTGTGAATGCAGGAAATCTGAAATAACACAGAAAATCAGAACTATAAACGATGCCTAGTTTTAATTGGCAAAGAGGTAGGACAAGATGGCTAGTTTGCCCCCCCATGCTTGTCACATCATTGAACAAATTTACTGCTGATCTTTTACCTCGGCATCATTTTCTCATGCTAACTTCATATCATAGCTCAATTTCCTTAATATGTAAAAATCTATAACCATTTAAACATCCACAGTCCTCTCTGGAATTCCAATAGTTTCACAAACTTCTTACCTCCGACCTGAAAGGCTGACCTCTTATTTTGAGATAACGAGCACCCAGCATCTCCACATCTGCCTATCAGGTCCTTTAAGAATTTTGTTGCTTCAATTAATAGTCAAGGAGCCACAGAACACTGCAGCACAGAAACCGATCTTTTAGCCCATCTAGTCCATGCCGAAACATTAATCTGCCTAGTCCAATTGACCAGCACCTGGTCAGCAGCCCTCCACATCCCTCCCATCTATGAACCTATTCAAATTTCACTCAAACACTGAAATCAAACCTGCACCCACCACTTACACTGGCAGCTTGTTCCACACTCTCACCACACTCTGAGTGAAGAAGTTCTCTCTTATGTTCCCTTAAACATTTCATGTTTACCCTAAACTTTTGACCTCTAGTTCCAATCTCAGTGGGAAAAGCCAGCTTGCATGTACCCTATTCTATACTCCTCATAGTTCTGTATACCTCTATCAATTTTCCCCTCATTCTTCTACAGTCTAGGGAATGAAGTCCTAACCTTTTATATAACATTTGTCTAATTAACCTTTGCCTCTAACTCAAGTCTTCAAGTCCTGGCACCATCTTTATCAGTTTTCTCTGCCCTCTTTCAATCCTATTGATATCTTTCAGAACTGCACACAATACTCCAAATTAGGCCTCACCAATTTCAACATAACATCTCAACTCCTGTACTTAATACTCTGATTTATGAATCTAAACGTAGAAGTATAAGGTCATCGCTCCTCATAAGACAGGTCACAATTCTAGGAATCAATCTTATCCAAGGTTTATTAACCTTCCATGGGTAGGGAGAGTGGTTTTACCAGGGCCCCACATTATTGGAGCAAGACTTCTCTTTTACTCAAATCCTATTTCAATAAAGAACAACACACCGTTTGCCCTCCCAACAGTTTTTTGTGGTGATTGTTAATTTCCAGTGATTGCTGCACCAAGGCATCTAGATCCCTCTGAATATCAGCTCGTTTCAATTGTGCACAATTTAAACAAACACTTTCACTCTTTTTAAACAACGTGGATGATGTTTTGTTCTTCAGGTTGCATCTGCTCTGCCATATCCTTCAAAAGTCTATGATCCTGAGCCCTCTCTATGTTTTGCTCACAACACATGCTGGATTTTGGGGCAATTTAAGATTGATAATAAATGTATGAGGAGAGAAGAATGGGCCTTAGTTTTAACAGTGCTCTCAATGCTGTCCACTTTGAGAGAAGTAATCATGCAGCAACTTAACTCAGAGAGTCTCACATGTTTACTAAAAAGCAGGTAATTATGAAAACAGCAACAACTTCTCCATGGTTATTGAAATGGCACAATAATGGAAGACTTGTATACACAGGATATTTCTGAGTCAGTACAATGCACTGATAAAATGGATGCAGAGAGCATGTTTCCTATAGTGTGGGAGTCTATGACCAGAGGGCACAGCTTCAGAATACAAGGACAGAAGTTTAAAACAGAGATGAGGAGAAATTTCTTAAGCCAGAGGTGTAAATCTTTAGAATTCATTGCCACAGATGGGTGTGAAGGCCAAGTCTTCGGATATTTACAGCGGAGGTTGATAGGTTCTTGATTAGTAAGGGCATCAAAGGTTACAGGTGAAGGCAGGAGAATGGGGTTGAGAGGGATAATAAAGCAGCCATGTTGGAATGGCGGGACTGACTCAGTGAGCTGAATGGCCAGATTGGGCTTCAACATCTTATGATCTAATATACTGGTTGGATAACGCTTAATGCGGTGGTCTGTAACTTTGCTTTCTGCTTTACGAAGATCAACCTACAGTCATTGGAGAGAGGCTGTAGAGGATAAAAA
Organism: Hemitrygon akajei; assembly: GCF_048418815.1. NCBI lineage: Eukaryota > Metazoa > Chordata > Chondrichthyes > Myliobatiformes > Dasyatidae > Hemitrygon > Hemitrygon akajei. The sequence goes on from NC_133130.1 coordinate 28,507,191, forward strand.
GCAACAGAATGGATCCTAGAAGTAAAACGTGTGGAGAGAAAATTTAATCCTGTGTAGCTGAAAGTGAAGGTTGAAACAGGGAATGGAATTTGGTGTAAATCATTTCCCTTATGTGGCCTCTTCTTTTTCAATCTTTTTATTAATATCAACATGATAAGATTAATACATAGTTATTGGGATTACACAATTAAAATGAACATAAAAGGATACACAAGCAATAAGTACAATACAGTTAAGTCTTCCCAAATCATGAATGATACAACTATCATATAAACGAAACAAAAAAAAAAACTAGGTATATCATGTTGAAAAAAACAGAAAAGAGAAAAAGAGAGAAAAAAAATATTACCCTAAGAAAAACTAATCTAACAAACTAACCACTAACTAATAAAGAAAAAAAAAGGAAAAAAGGGAAGGGAAAAAAAAGGGCTGTTTATAGTATCTATAAAAAAAACAAAGAATCATCAGTGGCCCCAACTCCGATCCTCTCTATATATAATCGAAACCGGAAAAACAAATAGGATTGGAACAGGGTCAAATTACATCATGTGAAAATATTGAATAAATGGCCTCCAAGTCTTTTCAAATTTAATAGAAGGGTCATATATGACACTTATAATTTTTTCCAAATTTAGACATAACATAGTTTGAGAAAACCAATGAAATATGTTAGGGGGTTTAATTTCTTTCCAATTCAACAAAATAGATCTTCTAGCCATTAATGTAAGGAATGCAATCATCTGACAAGCAGAAGAAGATAAATGAATTGACTCTATCATTGGTAAACCAAAGATTGCAGTAATAGGATGAGGTTGTAAATCAATGTTCAATACCGTGGAAATAATATTGAAAATGTCTTTCCAATATTTTTTTTCAAAAGCGGACATGACCAAAACATATGAGTTAAAGAAGCTATCTCAGAATGATATCTGTCACATATAGGATTTATATGGGAATAAAAACGAGCCTTGGACATATGAACCCTGTGCACTACTTTAAACTGTATCAATGAATGTTTAGCACATATAGAGGATAAATTAACTAATTGAAGAATTTTATCCCAATTCTCAATAGGGATAGTAAGGTTAAGTTCTCTTTCCCAATCATTTTTAATCTTATAAAAGGCCTCTGAACGTATTTTCATAATTATATTGTAAACATTTGATATTACACCTTTCTGAAAAGGATTTAGTTCTAACAATTTCTCCAAAATACCCGAAGAAACAAGATTTGGAAAGGTAGGAAGTACAGTGTTTAAAAAATTCCTAATCTGTAAGTATCTAAAAAAATGAGATCTAGGCAAATTATATTTATCAGATAATTGTTCAAAAGACATAAAACAATTATCCAAAAATAAATCAGAAAATCGTAGTATACCTTTAGTCTTCCAAGCTGAATAAGCTTGGTCCATAATAGAGGGATGAAAAAAGAAATTGGATACAATAGGAATTGCTATAACAAATTGATTCAACCCAAAAAAATTCCGAAATTGAAACCATATAAGTAAAGTGTGTTTAACTATCAGATTGTCAATTCGTTTATGCAATTTAGAAAGAGCAAAGGGAAGAGAAGTCCCTAAAATAGAACACAATGAAAATCCTTGTACAGATTTAATTTCTAGATTTACCCAATGAGGGCTAGGAGATAAATCCAAATCCCTTAACCAACAATTCAAATATCGAATATTAATTGCCCAATAATAAAATCTAAAATTAGGCAATGCCAATCCACCTTCCTTCTTTGACTTCTGTAAATATCTTTGACCTAATCTAGGATTTTTATTCTGCCATATATATGAGGAAATTTTTGAATCAACATTGTCAAAAAAGGATTTCGGAATAAAAATTGGTACCGCTTGAAATATATATAAGAACTTGGGTAAAATAATCATCTTAATAGCATTCATCTGACCTATCAGAGATAAAGACAATGGTGACCATTTAGTAAACAAATATTTAATCTGATCAATTAAGAGTAAAAAACTAACCTTGAATAACTCCTTATGATGTTTTGTAATTTTAATCCCTAAGTATATAAAAGAAGTCATTAACTAATTTAAACGGTAAGTTTCCATAAATTGGAACATGTCTATTTAAGGGGAACAATTCACTCTTATTAAGATTCAATTTATACCCGGAAAAATTACTAAACTGAGCCAATAATGATATATAACTGCAGGAATGGATTTCTCAGGATCAGAAATGTATAACAACAAATTATCTGCGTATAATGATAACTTATGTATATCCATCCTGCGAGTAATGCCAAAAATGTTAGGTGATTCTCTAATAGCAATTGCCAAAGGTTCCAGAGCAATATTAAATAATAATGGACTAAGAGGACAGCCTTGCCTGGCATCCCAAAATAAAAGAAAAAAGGGAGATCTTTGCTTGTTCATAAAAACCGAGACTACTGGAGTATGATATATCAATTTAATCCAGGATATAAGTGTCGGACTAAAATTAAACTTCTCAAGCACAGTAAATAAATATGGCCATTCAACTCTATCAAATGCTTTCTCCGCATCTAATGAAATGACACATTCTGTGGTGCTGCGTGAAGGAGTATAAACAATATTCAATAATCTCCTAATATTGAAACAAGAATAGTGATTTTTAATAAAACCAGTTGGATCCTCCGAGATAATTTGAGGTAATACCTTCTCCAGCCTGGTCACCAATAACTTGGAAAAGATCTTGGAATCTACATTCAATAGAGATGGTCTATAGGATGCACAGTCAGTAGGGTCTTTATCTTTTTTCAATATTAAAGAAATGGAAGCTCTGTAAAAAGATTGTGGTAGTTTACCTAGTCTAATTGCTTCTTCAAAAATCCTGCATAACCAAGGAGAAAGAGTAGAGGAAAAAAACTTTAAAAATTCCACTGTATACCCATCTGGACCTGGTGCTTTCCCGGAATTCATACAGGAAATAACACCTTTAATTTCTGCATCCGTAATAGGAGTTTCTAATATTAAAAGTTCTTCTGATGATAATTTTGGAAAATTCAATTTCCCTAAAAAATCATGCATGGTATTATGATCATGAGGAAATTCAGAATGATACAAGGAGGTATAAAAATCTTGAAAAGATTTGTTTATCTCATCATGATTAACTGTCAGTTCACCATTCTGTTGGCAAATCTTAATAATTTGACGTTTAACCAAAGCATTCTTCAATTGGTTAGCTAACAGTTTACCCGATTTATCACTATGTATATAAAAATCAGTTCTGGTTTTCATTAATTGATTTTCAGTTGAAGATGTAAGTAATAAACTGTGTTCCATTTGAAGCTCAACCCTTTGTTTGTAAAGCTCCTTACTAGGAGCAATCAAATATTTCTTGTCAATTTCTTTAATCTTATCAACCAATAAAAGAGTTTCCTTCTTAATACGTTTTCTCAAACCAAAAGAATAGGAGATAATCTGTCCACGTATATATGCTTTAAAAGTGTCCCAAAGTGTTCCGCAGGAAATTTCATCCGTGGAATTAGTTGAAAAGAAGAAATCAATCTGTTCCTTCATAAATTTAATGAAATCCGGATCTTGTAGTAAGGTAGAATCAAATCGCCATTGCTTAGTACTAGAAGCTGTGTCCATTAATTTAATAGTAAGTTTCATTGGAGCATGATCAGAGATGGCTATAATGTCATAATTACAACAAATTACAGATGGAATAAAACGAGAGTCAATGAAAAAGTACTCAATTCCCGAGTAAGAATGATAGATGTGAAAAAAATGAGAACTCTTTGTCCTTAGGATGCAGAAATCTCCAAATATCGAAAATTCCAGTATCAGTCAAAAAAGAATTGATATAAGTGGCCGACTTATTTGGTAAAGTCTGAATGGGTATAGATCTATCCAGCAAAGGATTTAAACAACAATTGAAGTCACCACCCATTATTAACATATATTCATTTAGATTAGGTAGAGAAGTAAATAAAGACTTAAAGAAATCAGGATAATCCACGTTTGGAGCATAAACATTAACCATAGCAACCTTCTTATTCAAAAGTAACCCAGTAATTAACAAAAATCTACCATTCGGATCCAAAATAATATCATGTCGAACAAATGTAATAGAGGAGTCAATAAAAATTGAAACTCCTTTTACTTTGGCATTCGAATTCGAATGGTACTGTTGACCCATCCAAAACCTTAAAAAAACGTTGATTGTCCTCTTTCCTCACGAGTTTCTTGTGCAAAAATAATATGCGCTTTCAGTCTTTGGAATACTTTAAAAATCTTTTTCCGTTTAATCGGATGGTTTAAGCCATTAGTATTCCAAGAGACAAAATTAATGGTCTGAGCCATATTTCTAAAATCAACCCTTTGGTATATAAAGAGTTAACCAAAGTATGAACTCATGCACCCAGAAGAGGAACCGGAAATTACGACACATCGGACATTTTAGTAGTTTGAAATCAGCCCAAATGAAAAAACTAGAAAAACTAATAAAAAGACCCATAGAATTAGAAAGGAACCCCCTGCCCACCACCCACGGAAAAAAGACCCTCCTGAGCCTAAAGGTCAGGAAAAAGTGTGACACTAAATCTACCCCCATGTCTCCAGAAGGCGACTCCAAATATATAAAGGAGAAAAAAAATCCACCCAAAATCCTAAAAAGTAATTAACACTATGCTAAAACAGACTTCTTAATATAATTGCTTGTAAAAAGAAAACAAAAAGAATATGAACACTGGTAACTTATAAATCGGGTTAAAACCCAAACAAATAAAAGTTAGGATGTGATAAGAAAGGCATTATAGGAAGAAGACAACAAAAAAAGGCGAAATAAAAAAAAAGTATTTTAGAAAAGAAACCGCCATCTTAGTTATACAAAAAATGAAAAAAAATCAAAACATTAAAAAATTCACCTTCAGAGAATTAATAATAATGACCAAAAAATAAAACAATGGTTAAAGTAAATTAAAAAGATTAGTACATCGATAAAGAAAAGCTTTAATAGGAATATAAAATGTAAAATAAACCTACACCAATAACCAGAAACAAAACCTGGTTTTAGAAACAAAAATTATCTTGTAACGATCAAAACCATACATTTATTAGAGACGAGAATCCGAAGCAGTAGGATAATTCTCATCCAGAAAGCTTCGAGTATCAGATTTGGAGAGAAAAACACGCCGTGGTGCATTCCAAGGCGAGATTCTAAGTTCTGTAGGGTATAAAAGCGCTGGTTTTAGGTTTTTCTCGTAACATTCAGACGTCAAAGGTTTAAAAGCCAGCCGCCCCTTCATCACTTCTGGGCTAAAATCCTCCACAAGCCGGAATTGGAATTCTCGCAATTTAACCATCCCTAAACGACGAGCCAAACAAATAAGGTGCTCTTTAACATGCACATAATGAAATCGAACAATTACAACAGGTGGTTCAGATGAAGAACTTGGTGATCAGCGCATAATTCTATGGGCACGATCAAGTAACGGAGGACTATCTGGGAATACAGAAGGGAACACATCCTTTAAAAGTTGAGCAAAATACTTCGAGAGGTCTCCTTGTTCGATACTTTCCGGGAGACCAAGTATGCGTAAGTTCTGTCTTCTAGATCAATTTTCAAAATCGACACTCTTGGCTTTAAGTATTTCCAACTGTTTAATCGCCAAAGATAATTTCTGCTCCAGATTCTCGATTTTCAAGTCTCGCTTCCGAGCGTCCTCTTGCAGAGTTGCGATTAAAGTTTGATGCTGTTTAACTTCATGTCCAATCTTATCCAGAGAATCCTGGAAAGCCTTTAAATCTTCTTTGAAAGTTTGTCGTTATTCTTCAAATTTTTCATTTAAGAGCTCCAATAACGTATCATAAGTCAATTCAGTACGTTTAGGATCAGTCTTTTTTTTTCTTTCCATTGCCGTTAGAATCTTTCCCAGGGTCTCGCCCTTTAGATCTTAAAGCCATTTCTGTACTCATTTCTTCAAAATTCACAGTACACTCTTAAAGATAAGTCCAAGTAAGTAACAAGAATCTTCTGGTGTAGGTAAAGATAAGTTAAATAAGGGTGATCAAAGGTTAAAAAAGTAAAGGTTATGGAGTGAATCTAAAATAGTGCTCACTCCATGAGTGTCTCCTGGTGACCTGTTATGTGGCCTCTTCAGTGCAGCAAGTTTAACGATATAAGGGAAAACCACATTAAAATACTGAACTGGCCAGATAAAGCAAATTTGGGACATTGTTTTAAAGTAAGCATGAATAGCGAGAAGCAGTGCTTCTAATTGTAATGCAAACTTGTGGGAAAAAAATGAGAAGTGAATTCAAGCAGGGGTGTGCGACTCTGGAGTGTTGGAAAAGTTTGGATACTGGACTGAGGGAGCCAGAAGAATAAAGATGGGCTTTATTTGTCACATGCACATTGAAACATGCAGTGAAATGCATCTGGCAATGTACTGGGGGACAGTCCACAGTGTAGTCACGCTTCCAGTGGCAACACAGCACCTCCACAACTTACTAACCCTAACCGTATGTCTTCGGAATGTGGGCCAAAACCAGAGTACCCGGAGGACACACTCGCACCATCCTGAGTTAAGGAGCCCCTTCCCAGTTTCCCCTTGAATATTTCACCTTTCACACTGAACTTATGACCTCTAGTCATAAATGCCATTAGGCTTTACAATTCAACCACCAGGACTTAAGAACTTTTTAAAAGCTATTATTAATGCTTTTTGAGATAGTGATTTAGATGCATATCATATTTTTTACTGAGTTAAGTATTGTATGTAATTAGTTTTGCTACAAGTGTATGGGACATTGGAAAAAAAAGTTGAATTTCCCCATGGGGATGAATAAAGTATCTATCTATCTATCTATCTATCTATCTAGTTCTAGTCTCACCCTTACAGACCTTACAGACAGCAGCAGGAGTTGAACCCTGATTGCTGGTGCTATAAAGCGTTAACTAAACACTCATTACTATGCCACCCGGATATTAGGATGAACTTCAGTAAGATGACAGCTTTTTCTTGCATTCTCTGTTTCTGCAAAAAAAAAATTATAGCCAAAAGCTAGCATGGCTGGTTGAGTCACTATGTAAGTCTGTTGATGTGCCTAGATGCCTTGCCCTTACTGAACTAACTTGTAGAAAATTTACAAGGGTGTTGCCAGGATTGAGAATCCGAGGTATAGGGAAAGGATGATTAAGTAGGTTACATGGTCGGCACAACATTGTGGGCCAAAGGGCCTGAAATGTGCTGTACATTTCTATATTGGATAATCCAACCATCTAGTGAAGGAAGCAGCCACTATGTTCTTCATGCCCTCATTGGCATTGAGGGCAACTGCAATGTACTGTTCTAAACTGAGAACATATACAGCCAAGTCAGCAGTAACAGCCTCAATTTAACTTCCACACTGGCACCTTTAATCAATTCAGCAGAGTGTGGGTGTTTTGCTGAATGTAGGAACCTTATGAAGTTACTGGATTGTAAAGTCCACTGCTTTAAATTACTTTCAACATGGAATTTAACCATCAGGTATGAAAATGGTATCTTTCAAATGAGTTGCAGGACTGCTTTTTAAAATTAAACATCAAGGTCTTTAACAAAGAAAATTCATGGCCAGCTTTGGTTTTCATAATGATCTTCATGGCTGTTACGAAAAAAGTCAGGTCTCCAGTGAATATTGATCACAAAAATTATTAGGCAATCAGCATTGTTACAGCTATGGTTAAAACATACAATTTCAAACAGGACTTTAAAAGATTTGAAAGGTAAGTTAATAGCACTAGCATATAGTGCCAGATGTCTCAGTTCAAGAAACAAACTGAAGTTAAAAAATAATGATATAGTCACATATACTGTAAGACATCTCAACCCAAAATTGGATTGAATGGGAAAATTAACATGGGAATAAGTTTAACTCCACAGATCAAGATACAGAAAGGCCAGAGATGGTTTTGCAGCAGTGAAGTAATGAACTGGCACGTGCTACCAATATATGCCACGTTTGGCCCTCCTTGGCAATAGTGTTAACAATGCAGGGGGTAAATTTGCTGAGGAATGATAACGTAGATGTATTCAGCACTTACCTATGGCAAAGAATGTTTCCCTGTCAATGGTAGCAGCTTCCTTACAATCAAACAACAATGATGCAACTTCTTTGCGAGAGAAAAGACTTGCATCAGTTTGGGGGAGTGCCAAGCGCTTCAGCTGATAGGCTAAAGAGGTCATTTTGCTTTTCCTAAAACAAGAAGAGGGGAGAAAGTATTTAAGGTCAGATTCTCAGCATGGCAATTTGATTTTTAATAAACTTAAATTTGTTGTATGTCTGCTAAAAAAATCTTGCTACTTTAAAAACCATGCATTTCTATAGCACATATGTCTCCTTCAGAACAACCCGAAGCATTTTACAATGTATCATGTACACTGATATATCACTATAACATTCAGAGATATTCATCCAAATGTTCCTGATCCAACATTGCTGTCTCAGTTTCTTCACGAAGCTGTCTCCTTTGGCCCTCACCAATTTTTATAGAGGCACCATAGGAAGCATCCTATACTGATGCATTACTGCATGGTATGGCAACTGTGCCACCAAGAACACAAGAAACTGCAGTTTTATTAACAGCTCAGTACATCACAGAGCTTCCACGGGCTCGGTCCACAATTCTCACAGCCTCGACAGAGCAGCCAACATAGCACAATGTAATGTAAAGCAATGGCTGAGCACAGCTCCAATGCCATATTCAAGTTTGCTGATGACACCACTGTCATAGGCCGAATCAGCATTTCAGAGGGAGACTGAAAACTGGCTGAGTGATGCCTGAACAACAATTCACTCAACATCAGCAAGACCAAAGAACTGATTGTGGACCTCAGGAAGGGAAGCCCAAAAGCACTCTCATCAGTTCTCATTGAGGGGTCAGCTATGGAAAGGGTGAGCAGCTCGTTCCTGGACGTTAACATCTCAGACGTTCTACCCTGGGACCACCATATTGATGCAGTGCTGTACTTCAGAATTCGAGCAGATTTGGTGTTTCATCAGCTGTGTCACATGCACAAGCCTCCCCACCACAGGAGATGCCATCTCATTGGCTCTTCACGCAACACATCAACATCTGGACGGTAAAGATGCATACATCAGGATGCTCAATATCGACTAAAACTTGCCATTCAATACTATCACCGCCCCTTAAAATTCAACAATTATCTTCAAGACATTGGCCTCAATAATAATAAAATTTCATATTCTGTTTCCAAAGAATCACCAGATTTACATTCATTCTGTAAGAATTATTTAATAAGGTAGATGCAATTGGCTCTTACATTCTCATTCATCCATCCATGCAAACTCCCCTGTCACATTATCAAAAAACCCCTCAGGCCAGGGATTCCCAACCTCTTTTATGCCATAGACCCCCTACCATTAACCGAGGGGTTGGTGTACCCCAGGTTGAGAACACGTGCCTTAGGTAGATCGTTGCCATGCATTTACTTTACTCATTTCCCTCTGCATCACATGGGTGATCCTTGGGCCTACTGCTTCTTCCTTCATGGATTCCATTTGCCATAACACTTCAGTGCAAACTGGAAAGCTTCCCATTCAGTTTTTTTTTAAATTGAACTCCATACATTTGCTCACAGTAAGGTAATGCTGCTATACATCCCACATAGTTCTCCTAAAATGTCTGAATTCCTCCCCACCCCCAATTTCTAGTTGTCTACCCTAACCATCTGCATAGCACTGACAGCCATATTAGGTGTAACTACATGAATAACAGCCACATGCCTGATAAAAGATTGAAGAAAAAGTTGTGGGAAAAGTGATGGAAATAAGCTATGTTATTCTTGCTCATTTCTTTGCATTTTGTTGCTTGGGACTGGTAGAGGTCATGTCTTTGCTGACCACTGAGCTAATGCTCAATAATGCTTAATTGTAAGTTGACTAATTGCTAATAAAGGATTGAATAAAGGGTTCAACATTCGGAGCAATTATTGGAGCACTGGACGTGTCACATAAGTATAATAGTCTCAAGCAAGCAGCAATCTTTTCTGGTTTTGATTTTGGATTAGTTTTGCAGCAAGAGTCAGGTTTATACAAATTGAATTTATATGGAACTTTTAATGTAATTAACAAGTTCGAAGGCTCGATGCAGGGCTTAGCAAATAAAAATTCAAATTAAGATACTTTAAAATGACATTAGGGCAGCTGAGCCAAAGAACTGGGTTTAAAAGGAATGTCTTAAAAGTGAGGAAGAGGAGCTAAAGCAATCAACTGAGGGTCAAGGCAACCCTTCTAATGGAATGAGAAAAGGCCATGCAAGGCAGCAGAAAGCAGATAAGAAGGCTACAGGGGTTTGGGGGATCTGAAAACCACAATGGGAACTTTGAAAGAATTTTAACAATATTGGTTCAGGAACCAGAGTATTGATCGGACGGTGCGAGTCAGGATATGGACACAGATTTCACCTAAGTCTGACAGGGAGAAGAAATGGACAAGTGAGAATCACAGTCATCTACAAGATGACCGAAAAGAATTTCGTGGCAGTGGAACTGCAACAGGGACAGGGACAGGGACAGAACAAACACAGTGCTGCATCACCAGAAACCCAGGTTCAATTCTGACCTACGTAGAGTTAGCACATTCTTGCCATGATCTTTTAGGTTTCCTTCCCCATCGCAGCGAGATGTGGGTTGGATTGACAGGTTAATTGGCCATTGCAAATTGCCCCTCGCACGTGAGTGAGTGATTGAAGTCTAGGGGGAGTTGATGCGAGTCTGGGAGAATAAAATGAGATTAGTGCAACTAAGTACCAATGGTCAGCAAGGGTTCATTTCTAAGATGTATGACTTCAGCATGCTGTACAAATTCAGCTTTGAGCAACTGAAGGGCAATGCAGGGATGAGGCAGTTAAAAGTCATCAATGGAGGGTCTGAAGTGATGTCAGTTAGACAGGGTATAGAAAGCACAACCTATTCCTGAGGAACATTACTGAACCAATATTTTTAAATGACAAGTGGCTAGCTTAAATTCAAGTAAATTCAAATATAAAACTGCAAGTACTCAAAATCTGAAAATAAAACAGAATACTAGAAAATGAAGAGAGAAACTGAGTTAAATGTTTCATGACAGAACTAGGAAAGACAGAAACTAAGTTTTAAATGGCACAAAGTTTTCTGCATGGCTGGGTAGGATAGAGTGATAAGGTGAGGCTGGGTGAGAAGCTGTTAAAGCAGTTTATGGAGATGAATGATGGAGATTAGAGAGATAACACAAACAACGGTGTGAAATGCCCATCAGGTCAGTCTCCGTTAGTGTCCTATCATCACATCCCAATCCTTTCTACAACTTAAAACTAAATTGTTTTCCCCCTTTCCATTCGGATCTTTGACCTAGTGTGTTGTCTTTCCACATGTTGCCTGAACTCGTCCAGTTGGATTAATTGCAGATTTATTTAATAATTTGTATTTAAATTCTCCAGATGCCATTATCATCGAGAAGTCAGGATGCAAGTTAAGTAAGTTATCTGTATCCTGTGGAGTCTGACAAATGCATCCGAGATGTCAGTAAACAAAACAAAATGCCAGTTCACTTCATGATCACCCAGTGCTTGCTTCAGGAGAATACCACCTCGTCCCGAAATAAACTTGGTTACAAATGACCACTTTAGTTTCAAACATGAAATCAATGTGGCAGAGAACATTGGTAAATGGGTTCGTTATTGTCACGGGTACAGAGGTGTACTGAAAAACTTGCCTTGCATATCGTCCATACAGATCAATTCATCACAACTGAACAATTAGAGTGCAGAATAAAGTGTTACAGTGCCAAGAAGGTGCAGTGCACGCAGGCAATAGGATGCAAAGTCACTATGAGGTACACTGTGAGGTTACGAGTCCTTCTTATCATACGATGTACCATTCAGTAATCTTATAACAGCAGAATAGAAGCTGACCTTGAGCCTGGGGGTGGTACATACTTTCAGGCTTTTGTATCTTCTGCTTGATTGGAGGGGTGGGGGGGGGGAAATGAAGGCAGAATGTCTGGGGAGAGTGGGATTTTTGATTCTGTTGGCTTTCCTAAGGCAACAAGTATAGAAGGTGTTCAAGGAGGGGAGGTTGGTTTAAATGATATGCTGAGTTGAGCCATGACTCTCTGCTGCTTTTTGCAGTCACTTGCAGCGCAGTTGTGATACTCAGACACGATGCATCCAGGTGGGATGTTTTCTAGGATGCATCCATAAAAATTGATGAGAGTCAATGGGATATGCTAAATTTCTGTAGCCTCCTGAGGAAGTAGAGGTACCGGTGAGTTTTCCTGCCCATGGCATCTAATGGGTTGGACTAGGCCAGGCTATTGAGATTCGATTAGATTCAACTTTATTGTCATTGTGCCAAGTACAGATACGAAGCCAATGAAATGCAGTTAGCATCTAACCAGAAGTGCAAAAGAATAGTGTTATTTACAAAACAACTGTGAATAAAAAGTGCTACAGTACACAAATATAAAAGTACTGAGACAGTACAATATGGGTGCAATACTGCTTAGCGCTGTGATGGGAGGTTCAGCAGGGTCACAGCCTCAGGGAAGAAGCTCTTCCTGTGCCTGCTGGTGTGGGAGCGGAAGCTCCTGTAGCACCTACCGGATGGGAGGAGAGTAAAAAGTCCATGGTTAGGGTGAGATGCATCCTTGATAATGCTTTCGCCCTGCCCAGGCAGCGTTTATGGTAGATGTTCTCAATGGTGGGCAAATGGATGCCGATAATCTGCTGGGCAGTTTTCACCACCTGCTGGAGTGCTTTGCGGTCCGATATGGGACAATTGCCGTACCACACTTAGATGCAGTTGGTGAGTACGCTCTCAATGGTATAGAGGTAAAAGTCCGTCAGTATCCTGGGACAGAGGTGAGCTTTCTTGATGCTCCCCAGGAAATAAAGGCACTGTTGCGCCTTTTTGATCAGGATGGAGGAGTTCAGGGACCAGGTGAGATACTCGGAAATGTGGACACCAAGGAATTTGAAGCTTGATACACGCTCTACTACAGCCCTGTTAATGTAGATGGGGAAGTGAGTGTGGCTCCTAGCATGCCTGAAGTCCACAATGATCTCCTTGGTCTTCAGGGTGTTAAGGGCCAGGTTGTTGTCGGCACACCACATGGCCAGGTGCTGAACCTCGTCCCTGTAGGCTGTCTCGTCAGCCCCTCTGATCAGGCCAATCACTGTGCTGTCGTCTGCGAACTTGATTATGGAGTTCGAATCATGTACAGGAACACAGTCATAGGTGAAAAGGGAGTACAGAAGAGGGCTCAGCACACAGCCTTGAAGCACGCTGGTGTTCAGGGTGAGAGTGGAGGAGGAGAGGTTGTCTAACTTAACAGATTGGGGTATGTTAGTCAGAAAGTCCAAGGTCCAATTGCAGAGGGATGAGCTGATACCAGGCTGGTGAAGTTTGGCGATCGGCTTGGAGGGGATCACAGTATTGAATGCCAAACTGAAGTCAATGAACAGCATTCTGATCTAAGAGTTGGGGCTGTCCGGGTGGGTCAGGGCAGAGTGAAGTGCCCTGGAGATGGCATCCTCTGTAGACCTGTTGGTGCGACAGGCAAATTGATGGGGGTCCAGGGTAGTGGGCAGACAGGATTTCAGATGTAATAGAACCAGTCTCTCAAAGCACTTTGCAATGATGGGGTGAGTGCAACTGGGCAGAAGTCATTCAGATTTGTGGCAGCGGAATGCTTCAGCACTGATATGATGGTGGCAATCTTGAAGCTTGTGGGGACAACTGCTTGGACCAGAGACAGATTGAAAATGTTCACCACTAGGAACTTTAAGTTCTCAAACCTATAGTTTGCAAAATTTAAAGCTGCTCTATAGTTACAAGGGTTGCTGGCAAGATAACAATCCTATAAAATGCAAGGGTACCCAAGTCACAGAAATATATACCAAAAAAAAGTTTTATTTATCTTACTTTCTTGAGTAGTCCAACAGAAATCCTGAAATGTGACGAACTGTACCTAAATACCATTATATTTCCCCATAACTTTTGATTTATCACATTTTAAAATAAAAACAAGCTCAAGTATTTCTATGGGGACACAAGGGACTACATATGCTGAAATCTGGAGCAATGCACAAAAGAGAACTGGAGGAACTCAGCAGGTCAGGCAATTAGTCTTGAAAGCAACTGAAGGATCTTGACCAGAAATGACGACTGTCTATTCCCCTCCACAGATGCTGCCAGACCTGCTGTTTTCCGCCAGCGATTTAAAGTGTTGGTCAAGTTTCCACGTGTCTGAATGATATACCACGTCAGTTATGTCCTTATTACGGCATTAAGAGACAAGAACATCCAGGATATTTCACTAAATAAAAGATCTGGTGTATCTGAGAACCTGGCTGTGCGGCGGGAGATGAAATAACCCATTAATAACCCTCACTACAGCCTAAGTAACAGCGGCGCTGACCTCCCCTCTCCCAGTGCTGTATCTAAAATATAACGTCTTTAATATAACAGACATAATGGGTGGGACCCCCGCGCCACTCCCTCCCATTATGTCTGTCAAACTCACCTTTTCGTTTAATTTCGATTTAAAGACACTATCCACGCTCTCCTCTCCCGCTGTCCACATGGGAACGTGCACGGCACCCCTGATCCGGAAGCAGATCACCGGCCCTTCTCCTCCAGCGCCGCCTGCGGCCGGGAGGAACGACATGCTTCCGATGCGGAGCCGCACTCGCAATTCGCAAGTCAGGAGTGAATCTACACTACTCTGTCCCCTCGGCATCAGTGAAGGTTTAAATCTTGCCATAACTTCCTCAGTTCAGTTATGTACCCAGGCACTGTTTCATCAAATTGCTTAATTCAAACTTAAGCATTCTTAAGGGTAAACACAAGAGATTCTGCGGATCCTGAAGAAGAGTCTTGGCCAGAAACATCGACAGATTTTTGGCCGGAAAGGCCAACCTGCTGCGTTACTGCAGCATTTTGTGTGCGTTGCTCTGAATTTCCATCATCTGCAGAGTCTCTTTTGTTTATCTTCAACAAATCCACCAGTTTCTTAAATTATTTATTACTGGCTATGCTGGGCTCAGGTAGAGAGAAAGAACTTTCTACATTTACCAAACACATTTAAGTAATAGTATTGAAGAAAGACACAGCACAAAAGTGAGCCCTTTTGGCTCACCTATGCTAATCCCATTTGGCCAGACAGCATCTATAGGAAAAAGTACAGTCGGCGTTTTGAGTCAAAACCCTTTGGCAGGACTGGAGAAGAAAAGCTGAGGAGGAGATCTGAAAGGTGGAGGAGAGGAAAGAGAAACAGCAGGCGATAGGTGAAACTTGGAGGGGGAGGGATGAAGGAAAGAACTAGGAAGTTGATTGATAAAAGAGACAGAAGGCCATGGAAGAAAGAAGAAAGGGTGGAGGTAGGGGAGCACTAGAGGGAGACGATGGGCGGGCAAGGAGATAACATGAGAGGGACAAGGGGATGGGAAATGGTGAAGTGGGGGGGCATTACTGGAAGTGTGAGAAATCGACGCTCATGACATCAGGTTGGAGGCTACCCAAATGGAATATAAGGTGTTGTTCCTCCAACCTAAGTGTTGCCGTCTCCTGACAGCGGAAGATGTCATGGATGGGAATGGGAAATGGAATTAAAATGGGTGGCCACTGAGAGATCTTGCTTGTTCTGGTGGACAGAGCGTAGATGCTCGGCAAAGCGGTCTCCCAACCTACCTTGGAGGAACAACACCTTATATTCCGTTTGGGTAGCCTCATACTTGATAACATGAACATCAATTTCTCGAACTTCCAGTAATGCCCCCCTCACTATTTCCTACCCCCTTTTCCCTCTCTCATGTTATCTCCTTGCCCACCCATTGCCTCCCTCTGGTGCTCCTCTCCCCTTCTTTCTTCCATGACCTTCTGTCTCTTTCACCAATCAATTTCCCAGCTCTTTGCTTCATCCCTCCTCCTTCGTTTCACCTATCATCTGGTGTCTCTCTCTTCCCTCCCCCCACCTTTCAAAACTATTCCTCAATTTTTTTTCTTCAGTCCTGACAAAAGGTTTCAGCCTGAAACGTCGACTGTACTTTTTTCCATAGATACTGCCTGGCCTGCTGAGTTCCTCCAGCATTTTGTGTGTGTTGCTCGGATTTCCGGCATCTGCAGATTTTCTCTTGTTTATGCAGTATCCCTCTATACAAGATTGTTTAATGTCATTTCCAGTACCAAGTATAAAGGAGAATGAAATAATTGTTACTCTGGATCTGATGCAGCACAAAAGAAACACAATCAGATAAAGAACATATAATTAAAAAAACACAATAAATATAAATAAATGAGATGGCTTATATACATTGATAGTATGTCTATAAAGTGACGCTGGGTACAGGAGTGCCTGTACATAAGGTGACTGACAGGAAATAACAATGTTGTTGTGGTGCTGAGGGAGAAGGAGTGGTGTTAGTGGTACCTTTCCCATCCAAATACCTTGTAATAGTAGCTGCCACCATGACTTCCTCTGGCAGCTCGTTTCAGATATTTACAACCTTCTGTGTGATAAATTCACCCCTCCGATCTTCTTTAAACTTCTCTCCTTTCACTTTAAACCTGTGCCCAACAGTTCAAGACTCCCCTACCCTAGGAAAAAGATTTTGACCACTTATTCTATCTGTTCCCCACATAAGTTTGTAAACCGTGATAAGGTCACCCCTCAGCTTTCTTCAGTCCATCGTCATCGTTATGTGCCATATCATGATATGGGTGATTACATTCTATCCATGACTGTGATTGTTCATGGCAAATTCTTCTATAGCCATTGCTATCTTCAGGGCAGTGCCTTTACAAGACTGATGACCCCGGCCATTATCACTACTCTTCAGACATGGTTTTATTTTATTTATTGAGGTACAGCACAGAATAGGCCCCTTGAGCTGCACTGCTCAGAAATTCCCCAATTTAATCCTAGCCTAAACACTGGACAATTTACATTAACCAATTAACCTATCGACAAGTAGGTCTCCAAAGCAGGTGCCACGCCTTGCCCAAGGGTGACCTGCAGGCCAGCAGAAGGAAAGAGAGCCTTGCACCTCCTTTGGTAGAGACGTATCTCCACCTCACCAACCATTCTCCCGTTAGTGGTGAAAATATTTGTATGCTGCATGCTAATCCACAAGAGAAAGACAAGGTTAAAGATTCAAGATTGCTTACTGTCATTCTTTGGCACACGAGTGTTGAGGAGAACAAAATGATTGTTAATCTGGATCCAATGCAGCATTCAAAATACAATAAGTATAAACATAAAAGCCATTCTAGAAAGCACGATGTGCCAGTAATGTGGCCATGCACTGGCAGAGAGAAGGGGAAATGAAGGGTACCGGGGGGCTGTGGAGAGGGGTGGCAGATGTGTGGTGGGATTGGTTAATGGGTGAAGGTTTTGATCAACCTGATATCTTGGGAGAAGTAACTGTTTACGAGTCTAGTGGTCCTGGTGTGGATACTGCACAGACTCTTCCCTGATGCAACTGTGGCAAACAGTCAATAAGCTGGGTGGGTATGTATTAACAACCCAAGCATCCAAAATAAAATGAGGAACCATTCAAGGTAAAAACAAGAAATTCTGCAGATGCTGGAAATCCATAGCAACGCACACAAAATGCGGAACTCAGCAGGTCAGACAGCAGTTATGGAAATGAATAAGCAGTCAATGTTTCGGGCTGAGATTCTTCAACTGGGAAGGGGAAAGACACCAGAATAAAAAGGTGGGGGTCAGGGAAGGAGGATAGCTGGACGGCGATAGATAGGTGAAGTCAGCTGGGTAGGAAAGGTAAAGAGCTAGAGAGAAAGGAACCTGATAGGACAGAGTGGACCACAGGAGTAAGGGGAGGAGGAGAGAAACCAGGGGGAGGTGATTGACAGGTGAGAAAAGGGGTCAGAGTGGGGAATCAAAGAAGAGGGGAAGGGTAGGGAATTTTATTTTAGCCAGAAGGATAAATTGAGATTCATGCCTTCAGGTTGGAGTGCTGGTAACCAGACAATCATTATATTGTCTTGTAACCAGCACTTCCAAAATGTTAATGAGCAGCAATGTTTGAAAGTTCAGCCCCATTGTCAGCACTGGACCAACAGTGTTATAATGTTTGATGGTAAGTCTTTTGATGTACCTCCTTGTGGTGAGGTATATTTAATACCAGAAGCATAAATGAGATGAAGGAAGCTGCTGCTATCTACAGAACAATAGTTGTGATCAGGCAGCACTACTTCCTCATTGTTAACACAGGACCCAGTCACTTCAGAAGGGATGGAAAAGAGCAAGGGGAGGGTGGAGGGTATTGCTGATACCTGTGAATTGCTTCACATAAGAACAAAATTACATCTGAATCCTCACAGGCCTCATTCCAAAATAAAAGATGAGATAACATTAAAAAGGGATTTGCTTGACAATGTTTAGGAGTAGCTGCTTTAACCCCTCCCAACATGTACTGTATTCCTTTGAATAGGAAGAGAAGACCAATGTAGAAGTAGGAAAGGTTTTGGTCAAGTATATAGAGATTCTGTAGTTGTATCTTATTGATGCTCTATCAATAACTCTAGGAGACTGGAAGTAGAGTAAATAACGATAGGCTTTTATTAACAGTGAAAACGGAGCACGACAATGTTGGATGACTGTGGAAGGAGCAGTGCCCCAATCACCTTTATACAGGGGTCTGTGGGAGGAGCCACAGGAGCAGTCAGCCGAGGGGCATGTCCAGACAGGTATACATGGTTTACCACACTTAGCTTGCAATGTAGGTAGGCATGTGTTCTGCTACTTCAGAAAGCCAGAAGAGTTAACTTGCTTGCATATAGCTATTTTCTTCTGTGCAGTAAGGGATATTGCCAGTCAGATCTCCCAGAGGCTTCCAAAACTTGAGCTGTCAAGGTTGTTAAGGTCAGCTGGGGTTTCACTTACAGATGAGCTCTGTCACTTGGAAAATGACTCTAAAAGATCCACAAGCAAGACATCCTCCAAAAACACAGCAGTGTTCTGCTGGATTTTGAAAAATCTAATTGCTGCTACCCTGTTAATTTTATCTTTCATAAATAGAAATATTTTCTTGTAAAATTTTAAAAGCATGGAGAAGAATTAGAGATAACGATTAGCTTTATTTGGCGGATGTACATTGAAACATACAGTGAAATACACTGTCAGCATCAAATCAAATCAGTGAGGATTGTGCAAGGCAGCCCGCAAGTGTTGCAATGCTTCCAGCACCAACAGAGCACGTCCATAACTCACTAATCCTAACCCATACTCTTCATCTTTGGAATGAGGGAGGATAACGGAGCACCTGGAAGAAACAAACATGGTGGTTGTGTATTTAATATCTCAGCAGTATTTGAGTAATCGTGTAAAAATATTGTTTGATTAAGCATTCTTGTTAGTTTAAATAACTCATAATGGGTTAAAGGTAAAAATATGTGTTGCCTATGTCATCACCCTACCATGTGATATGTGCACACCTTGCTTAAAGTAAAAATGAACTTAGACTTATAAACATGAGCTAACCTGCAGATGCTGGAAATCCAAGCAACACACACACAATGCTGGAGGAACTTAGCAGGTCAGGGATCATCTATAGAAAAGAGTAAACATTCAACATTTCGGACTGAGACCCTTCATCAGGACTGGAAGAAAAGATGTGATGTCAGAGCCAGAAGGTGGTGGTGGTGGGGGGGGGGGGGGGGGGAAGAAGTACAAGGTGGCAGGTGAAACCGGGAGGATGGAAGGGCAAAGTAAAGATCTGGGAAGTTGAGTGTTGAAAGAGATAAAGGGCTGGAGAAGGGGGAATCTGGCAGGAGAGGGTAGAAGACCATAGAGGAAAGGGAAGGGAGAGGAGCACCAAAAGGAGGTGATGGTAGGTAAGGAGATGAGGTGAGAGAGGGAAATGGGAATGGGGGAGTAGCGAAGTGGGGAGCAATTACCGGATGTTCGAGAAATCAATGTTCATGCCATCAGGTTGAAGGCTACCCAAACGAAACGTAAGGTGTTGCTTCTCCAACCTGAGAGTAGCTTCATCATGGCAGTAGAGGAGGCCACGACTAACATGTTGGAACAGGAATGGGAAGTAGAATTGAAATGGGTGGCCACTGGGAGATCTCCCTTTTTCTGGTGGACTTGGTAGATTTTTGATTTTTCTCTTCATTTAGAAAATTGTCTACCTTTTATTTCTTCTACCAAATTGCATGACCATACACTTCCCAACACTGTATTCCATCTGTGTCTTCTTTGCCCATTTTTCTAATCTGTCTAAGTTCTCCTGTAGCCTTTCTAGTTCCTCAAAACTACCCGCCCCTCCACTTTTCTTCATATTAACTACAACCTTGGCCACAAAGCTATCAATTCCATCATCCAAGTCATTGACATATAATGTAAAAAGAAGCGATCCTAACACAGACACCTGTGGAACATCACTAGCCACCAGCAGCCAACCAAAAATGGCTCTCTTTCTTCTCACACTATCAATCAGCCACTGCTTCATCCATGCCTGAGTTTTTCCTGAAATACTGTGGGCTCGTAGCTTGTTATGCAGCATCACATGTGGCACCTTGTCACAGGCCTTTTTTAAAAAAAAATTTAAATTAGTTTTTTAATACATTTTCTACATAACTACAGATAAAAAAAACCCAGATCAAAATGAAGAACCTTGATACAGTGCAAAAATAAACATACAATAATAATATGATACAAAGAAAGATAATTGAGAAAGCACCCAAATTGAAGACATGTAAAATTAGTATCCTTCCCAAGCCCCGCAACAAAAAAAACTCCAGACCAACCACAACGCAATATAGAGAATATAAATCAGGACAATCAAACCCCCAAAACTGTAAATACACTTAGCAACAGAAGATATTAATGCCTACTACCAAAAAAAAGAAAAAAGAGCTGAAAGCAAGGGACCGAAAAAAAAACCCTAGTCAAGAGGAAGGTTATGAAAGTACTCAATAAAAGGTCCCCAGACCTTGTGGAACTTTAAGTCCGAATTAAGAACTGAATAATGAATTTTTTCAAGGTCTAAGCAGGCCATAATATCGTTAAGCCATTGAGCATACGTGGGCGAGGCAACATCTCTCCATCTAAGGAGGATTAAACATCTAGCCAGGAGCGAGGCAAAAGATAATAATCGACACTTAGTCGAACTCAGACGTAAATCTGTCTCACCCCAGAAACCGAACAAAGCAATTAAAGGGTTAGGTTCTAGGTGGTGATTCAGAATATACGATAACATTATGAAGACATCTTTCCAAAATTTCTCCAAGCTAGGACAAAACCAGTACATATGAATGAGAGAGGCCTCGCCCCTTTTGCATTTATCACAAAGCGGACTGATGTTAGGGTAAAATCGAGATAATTTAGATTTAGACATATGGGCTCTATGAACAATCTTAAACCGTAAAAGGCAATGGCGAGCACAAAGAGAGGTTGAATTAACCGATTTGAGAATTGAGTCCCAAGTCTCATCAGATAAGGAGGAATTTAAATCATGCTCCCATGCCATTTTAATTTTATCCATAGGGGCACGTCGTAAGGCTGCTAATTTATCACGAGTAAATGATATTAAACCTTTACCTAGTGGATTAATAGAAAGAAATAAGTCCATAACATTTTTTTCAGGCATTTCAGGGAAGTTAGGGATTAAAGGAGTAATAAAGTGTCTAATTTGGAGATATCTAAAAAAATGAGCATTGGGCAGATTGAACTCAGCAGAGAGCTGTTGAAAAGAAGCGAAGCGACTATCAATAAAAAGATCTTCAAAATGTCTAATGCCCTTCCTATACCAATCATGGAATGCTGAGTCATACGTAGTAGGTAAAAAAAGGTGGTTATGTAAGATAGGGCTAGAAAAGAAAAAACCATGGAAATTGATGCACCATCAATAACTCACGCCGAGACTTAGGAAGTGAGATATCGGCTTTTATTGACTGAAGAACAACACTACATCCTGGGGAAAATGAGGGAGAGCAGCAGGCCACAGTCGCCTTTATACAGGGGTCTGTGGGAGGAGCCACAGGGGTAGTCAGCAGGGTCTTGGGAGGAGCCACAGGAGCAGTCAGACAGGTATATCTAGTTCACCACAGAAACCATAAAATTTCCTAAACTGAGCCCATATACGCAAAGCGTGTTTAACAAGAGGATTAACTAGTAATCTGGACAAACTACTAGGGAGTACAGAGCCGAGAAGTGCAGAGATAGATAATTCTTTAGTGGAGCTCAACTCCATTGCCACCCAATTAGGGCCACTCGGGTTGGCCATGGAAAAAAGACCAAAAGGTAGCACAATGTATACTGGCTGCCCAATAATATAAACGGAAGTTAGGTAAAGCCATGCCACCCTCTTTTTTTAGATTTTTGGAGATAAACTTTATTAATTCTAGAGCGCTTATTCTTCCACAGATATGACAAAATAATAGAGTCTAAGGAATCAAAAAAAGATTTAGAAATAAAAATTGGGATTGATTGAAATAAATATAAAAGTTTAGGGAGAACAAACATTTTAACAACATTAATACGGCCTACCAAAGACATAGATAAAGGTAACCATTGTAACAGACTCTGTTTAATAGTATATGAGAGATTGGCAAAATTTTTACGAAAGAGATCTTTAAACTTCCTTGTGACTGTAATCCCAAGATAAGTAAATTGATTGTGCACTACTTTAAAAGGGAGATCACGAAATGTTAATTCTTGTGCTTCTTTATTAATTGGGAAAAGTTCACTCTTATGTAAATTAAGTTTATATCCAGAGAACTGGCTAAACTGGTCAAGAAGTGAAAACATTGGAGGTAAGGATGTAGACGGATTTGAAAGAAAAAGTAATAAGTCATCAGCATAAAGAGAAACTTTATGCTCAACACCCCCTCTCTAAATCCCGGTCAGTTCAGGACAATTTCGAAAAGCTTTCGCCAAAGGTTCTATAGCCATATCAAAGAGAAAGGGACTTAAAGGGCATCCCTGACGGGTGCCACGTTTGAGGTTAAATAACTGGGATTTCTGAAAATTAGTTAAAACAGAGGCAGTAGGACACAAATACAGCAATTTGATCCAAGAGATAAAACTTTGACCGAAGTCAAATTTTTCTAAAACTGCAAAAAGGTAGTTCCACTCTATACGATCAAATGCTTTCTCCGCATCGAGGGAAATAACACATTCAGGAATCCCAGTTGGAGGTGAATATAAAATGTTAAATAAACGCCGAATGTTAAAAAAAGGAAGACGGTTTTTAATAAAACCAGTTTGATCATCAGAAATAATAGAGGGAATAACAGTTTCTAGTCTATAAGCCAAAACTTTGGCCAAGATTTTAACATCAACATTAAGCAATGAAATCGGCCTATACGAGGAACACTCTGTTGGGTCTTTACCCTTTTTTAATAAGAGAATAATAGATGCCTCATTAAAAGAGGGTGGCAATTTGCCGTAGTTAAACGAGTCAGATAATACTGAGAGTAACTGAGGAGAAAGAAGTGAAGAGAATGATTTATAAAATTCTACGGGGAACCCATCAGGTCCAGGAGATTTCCCTGAGGACAGTGCAGAAATTGCAAGAGATATTTCTTCTGATGATATAGGCGCATTAAGTTTGGCTTTAAAATCAGATGAAAGCGAAGGAATATTCAGATTACTTAAAAAATGATCGATAGAGATATTGTCATTCAAAGATTCAGAGGAATAAAGTCGAGAATAGAAATTTTTAAATGCGTCATTGATTTCTAAGTGATCCGATGTAAAGTCTCCATTCTCCTTCCGGATCTTTGTAATATGTTGTTTGGCTTTGGAACGCCTCAGCTGATTGGCTAGAAATTTACCAGATCTGTCACCATGAATGTAAAAGCGACTCTTACTTTCAAGAAGTTGGCGTTCGACAGGTTGAGTAGACAGAAGATTAAATTTAGTTTGAAGTTCTACACGTTTCTTGTATAGTTCAGGATTCTTAGTTTGAGCATACAGTTGATCCAATTCTTTAATCTGATTAATGAGGTCTAATCGATCTGCACAGGACTTTCTATTAAGATTTGCTGTATAGGAGATTATTTGACCCCTCAGATATGCTTTCATGGCATCCCAGACAATCTGGGATGACACTTCAGGTGATGTATTGGTGTTAAAATAAAAGGTTATCTGATCCTTGATAAATTTTAGAAAATCATCATCCGATAATAAAGTCGAATCAAACCGCCAGTGTTTATTCCTCTGAGGGAGGCCAGGAAAATTTAAAGACAGAGTAATTGGGGCATGGTCAGAAATCAGTATACTCTGATAATCACAAGAATAGACAAATGGAATGAGCTGATTATCGAGTAAGAAGTAGTCAATTCTAGTAAAGGTATGGTGAACATGTGAAAAAAAAGAATAATCTCTCTCAGTAGGATGAAGGAAACGCCATATATCAGAGATACCATAATTAGAGAGAAACGATTGAATAGCTAAGGCAGATTTAGTAGGTGGTCTAGTAACAGAGGATGATCGATCCAAACTAGGATCTAACCAACAATTGAAATCACCACCCAGTATAAGAGAGTATGAGTTTAAGTCTGGTAGTGAGGAGAAAAAATGTTCAAAAAAATTAACATCATCAAAATTGTGGGCATACAGGTTTGCTGGTACAACTTTAGTATTATATAGTTTACCAGAAACAATAATAAAACGGCCATTTGTATCAGATATCTTATTATGGAGTTCAAAAGGAATATTTGAGTTAATAAGGATGGAGACCCCCCTAGCTTTGGCGGCAAAGGATGAATGAAAATGCTGACCCGCCCACTTTGACAAAAGCCGGGAGTTATCAAAACAACGAATATGAGTTTCTTGAAGGAAGGCAATGTCCGCTTTGAGTTGTTTAATATGTGAGAAGACCTTCCTTCTTTTAACAGGGTGATTCAATCCCTTTACATTCCAGCTCACAAATTTAAGTGTATTAACCATTATCAATTGTTAGTGCGTAGAAGGCAGCAGGCATATAAAAAGTCAAGCAGTACAATAACAGTCTGGGAGCAAAAATGTAAACATAGGTTCATAGAATCAAAACAGAAACATGTCCTGAGTAACAAAGGAAAGCAAAAGAAACAATAAGTAGTGTTGGAACTGGAGAACCCACCCCATCCTCGCAACCCAAAACTAGACGGCTACCAAAAAGAGCAGCTAGCTCTACCAAAAAAATTAACCCAAGTATGACTTCCAGTTCTGTGTCGTTAACAACAGCTCCGTATAAATATTATAGCAAATGGTAACTAGTTTATGCACTAGAAAACATAATTACAAATAGGAACAACTTCAACAGAAGTATAAAACTTAATACGAAGAAAATCAGAAGAAAACCAAAACTAACCTACCCGCGAAAGATTATAGAAGATTAAAAGAGAAAAAAAAGGGGAGGGAGAAAAGGGGGAAATTATAGATTCGAAGAGAGTACTTATCAACCACTTACAGAAAAAAAAGGCAAAACTTAAACCATGAATCAACCAACAGGGAGGCCTTCAATAAAAACTCCAAACCTCCAAAACAAGTTAGAGTCAATTGTAGATCTCTATAAATAAAGTTATACAAGAAATAGATTACACACGTACAGTCTAAACGTCCGCAGGGAAACATTAAACTTCGGATTATCTATTTAGAAAAGACGCACCAAGTCCAGAGAGAGATTGTCTACAGCCCTTAGAGTTTCGATAGATAATGACAGAACTGTTCAAGTAAAGTCTGAGTCCGGAAAAAATAGCTTTACTACGAGAGGTACTTATCCACCATTTTAGAGGTTCAGACTGGGTTCCGAAGGAGACGGAATGGCCGGAAGACTTCCAACAAATGCCTCAGCCTCCTTCACTGATTTAAACCACTTATATTCTCCAGTAGTAAGCGTAATTCGCAGGTCGGCTGGATTGCGAAGAGAGGGTCTAAAACCACGATCAAAAAGCACTTTCATTACACCTTTAAACTCAGCGTGCATCTTCAGAACCTGGGGGGCAAAATCCTCCACAAAACGAATGACTGTATTTTGAAAAGCAAAAGTACCTCTGCGGCGTGCCTCCATAATCAAACGGTTTTTCACCTGGTATTGATGAAAGCACAAAATTACCGGCCGTGGGCGGGAACCCAGAGTTGCACGGGGAACGTAGATCCTGTGTGCCCTTTCAAGCTCAGGTGGAGTCGGAAGAAGTTCTTTCCCAAAAATCTCACAGAGAAAATCAGAAAAAAATTTCACGGGAGAGTCCTGTTCGGTGGCCTCTGGCAAACCAAGAATTTGTAGATTGCAACGTCTGCTCCGGTTTTCAAGATCCACCATTTTGGAAAAAAGTTTACAATTCTGCTCCTGTAGGCTGGAGCAGAGGGTTTCCAGATATTGGACACGGCGTTTTAAATCTTCAGAAGTTGAGTCAATGTGAGATAAATATTCAGCATGTTCGTCCACTCTAGCGTTGATCCGATCCAATTTGACATCCAGCCGGTTGAAAGAAGTTCTAAATTCCTCTAAAATATCTTGTCGATGCTGTTCCAAAGCAGCGAGAATGTCAACTGGCAAAGCCGTAGAAATTTCCTTTTTCCCGGTTTTAGTACTTTTGTTAGACATTATAAGATAGATGTGTTCGCAGGCAAGTAAAAGAAACCTAATAAAATACCTAACTAAGATTTAAGAGTGGAGACATATAGTGCAAAGATAGGGAGAATGACGGAGCAAAAGTTCGGAGCAGCTAAACAGTCGCCATCTTACTGGAAGTCCCCCGTCAAAGGCCTTCTAAGAATCCAAGTACAAAACATCCACTAATTCTCCATTGTCTATCATGTGTACTATTTCCTCAAAAAATTTCAATAAATTTGTCAGGCAGAATTTTCCCTTAAGGAAACCATGCTGACTTTGGCCTATTTTATCATGTGACCCCAAGCACCCTGAGACCTCATCCTTAACAACTGACTCCAACATCTTCCCAAACACTGAGATCAGGATAATTGGTGTATAATTTCCTTTCTTCTGCCTCCCTTCCTTCTTGAAGAGTGGAGTGATAATTGTAATTTTTCAGTCCTCTGGAACCATACCAAAATCAATTAATTCTTCAAAGATCATTACTAATGCCTCCACAATCTCTTCAGCTACCTCCTTCAGAACCCTGGGGTGTACACCATCTGGTCTAGGTGACTTATCTATCTTTAGACCTTTCAAATTCCCAAGAACATTGTCTCTAGTAATGGCAACTTCGCACACTTTTGCTCACTGGCACTCTCGAACATCCGGCATACTGGTAGTGTGTTTCACAGTGAAGACTGATGCAAAATATCTTATTTAGTTCATCCACCATTTCCTTGTCTCCCATTACTACCTCACCATCATCATTTTCCAGTGTCTGATATAAACTTTGGGTATCATTTTTGATATTATTGACTAGCTTACCTTCATATTCCATCTTTTCCTTCTTCATGACTTTTTAGTTGCCTTCTGTTGTATTTTAAAAGTTTCCCAATCATCTAACTTCTCACTAATTTTTGTTTTAGTATAGACTTTGATGTTGGTTTTGACTTCTCTTGTTAGCAACGATTGTGTATTCTTGCCTTTAGAATGCTTCTTGGTCTTTGGGATGTACATATCCTACAAAATGCACCTTTCCACAGAATCCCTACAACTTGTGCCAGGAGGTAACCATCAGGAACAGCTCTCCTATCTTGTTAATTTGCTTGAACTACTGTTGGCACTTGGCCTTCCCTGGCTATCTTGACTCAACTGACAGATCGATTGGTCCCTAAAGGAGCTTCAAGAGGAGGAACCAGCATGCCTGTCTACCTGTCTGGGTCCAGCTCAAGCCCCAATGTCAGCATATCCCCTCCAATGCCAACTGCTAGTGCCAACCTGTCTGACATTCCAGCTGAATATGCTGACCTCCTTGAGGTCTTCAGTAAAATGAAGGCCACCTTTCTGCCTTCCCACTGCACCAGTGATCTCTTACCTGATACCAGTCCTCCCCAGGGATGGCTCTTTCCTCTTTCTTGTCCTGAAATGGTGGCCATGGAAGAGCACATCAAGGAGGCATTGGCCTTAAGGTTTATCTGTCCGTCATGCTTGCCTGCATGAGTGGGCTTTTTGCTTGCCAGCAAGAAGGATGGCAAGCTCCATCTCTGCATTGATCATCAGCTGCTCATAATGACGAACTACTACCCTCTTCCCCTGCTTTCTCTGCATTTGAACATCTCTAAGGAGCAACTATATTCTCCAAGATAAATCTGTACAATGCTAACAATCTGGTTCATATTGAAGAAGGGGATGAGTGTAAGAAAGCATTCAACACCTCAACTGGCCACTATGAGTACCTCGTGATGCCCTTTGGTCTGTTTTTCAGTCCCTGGCCAACGATGCGCCTGGGACATGTTGAATCCATTTCTTTCTGTGTATTTGGATGACATTCTTATCTATTCGCACTCTCCACAGGAACACATCCAGCATGTCTGGAGGTTCTCAGATAGCTCCTCGAGCACAACCTTTATGCCAAGCCAGAGAAGTGTGAGCAGGTGTCATCCTTGGGGGATCTCCTCACCCCTTCCAGTGTTCAGTAGGTACATTTAGTGTCAGAGAAATGGATACAACATACATCCTGAAACCAGTTGTAGATATTACTATCAGGACAATAACCACGTTCATGTTCCAAAGTCTTTCAATTTCCTCTTTCAATTCAGCATATTTCTGGTGTTTCTCTGTAAGTTATTTGGAATAGTTATATCTATGGAATAAGTTGTTCTTGCTTGTTAATCCTGAATTTTTATATCCGGATGGTTATTATGGATTTTCCCATCTGCAATAACGTATTGGTCATAATACAATCTGTGGGATTCTGACTCTAAATCTGGATCAGGCTTTTATTTATAGTAAGGTATGATTTATGAGTTTAATTATTATTATTAAACTTATTTATTATGTGGTAGATGGAGTTCAACCCAGATAAGTGTGAAGTGGTTCATTTTGGTAGGTCAAATATGATGGCAGAATATAGTATTAATGGTAAGACTCTTGGCAGTGTGGAGGAT